>NW_027617193.1:0-138000 GCF_964187855.1 Myxine glutinosa | reverse complement strand
AGTGCAAAAAGTGTTTTTTCCACACTAATACAAGTGCAAAAGTGGTTTCCTGCACCAACATAAGTGCGAAAAGTGGTTTTTCAACACTAACACAAGTGCGAAAGTGGTTTTTCAACACTATCACAAGTGCAAAAAGTGTTTTTTCCACACTAATACAAATGCAAAAGTGGTTTCCTGCACAAACACAAGTGCGAAAAGTGGTTTTTCAACACTAACACAAGTGCGAAAAGTGCTTTTTCAACACTAACACAAGTGCGAAAAGTGGTTTTTCCACAGTAATACAAGTGCAAAAGTGGTTTCCTGCACCAACACAAGTGCGAAAAGTGGTTTTTCAACACTAACACAAGTGCGAAAAGTGGTTTTTCAACACTATCACAAGTGCGAAAAGTGGTTTTTCAACACTAACACAAGTGCGAAAAGTGGTTTTTCAACACTAAAACAGGTGCGAAAAGTGGTTTTTCCACACTAATACAAGTGCAAAAGTGGTTTCCTGCACCAACACAAGTGCGAAAAGTGGTTTTTCAACACTAACACAAGTGCGAAAAGTGGTTTTTCAACACTATCACAAGTGCAAAAAAGTGTTTTTTCCACACTACTACAAGTGCAAAAGTGGTTTCCTGCACCAACACAAGTGCGAAAAGTGGTTTTTCAACACTAACACAAGTGCGAAAAGTGTTTTTTCCACACTAATACAAGTGCAAAAGTGGTTTCCTGCACCAACACAAGTGCGAAAAGTGGTTTTTCAACACTAACACAAGTGCGAAAAGTGGTTTTTCAACACTAACACAAGTGCGAAAAGTGGTTTTTCAACACTAACACAAGTGCGAAAAGTGTTTTTTCCACACTAATACAAGTGCAAAAGTGGTTTCCTGCACCAACACAAGTGCAAAAAGTGGTTTTTCAACACTAACACAAGTGCGAAAAGTGGTTTTTCAACACTAACACAAGTGCGAAAAGTGGTTTTTCAACACTAACACAAGTGCGAAAAGTGGTTTTTCCACACTAATACAAGTGCAAAAGTGGTTTCCTGCACCAACACAAGTGCGAAAAGTGGTTTTTCAACACTAACACAAGTGCGAAAAGTGGTTTTTCAACACTATCACAAGTGCAAAAAGTGTTTTTTCCACACTAATACAAGTGCAAAAGTGGTTTCCTGCACCAACATAAGTGCGAAAAGTGGTTTTTCAACACTAACACAAGTGCGAAAGTGGTTTTTCAACACTATCACAAGTGCAAAAAGTGTTTTTTCCACACTAATACAAATGCAAAAGTGGTTTCCTGCACAAACACAAGTGCGAAAAGTGGTTTTTCAACACTAACACAAGTGCGAAAAGTGCTTTTTCAACACTAACACAAGTGCGAAAAGTGGTTTTTCCACAGTAATACAAGTGCAAAAGTGGTTTCCTGCACCAACACAAGTGCGAAAAGTGGTTTTTCAACACTAACACAAGTGCGAAAAGTGGTTTTTCAACACTATCACAAGTGCGAAAAGTGGTTTTTCAACACTAACACAAGTGCGAAAAGTGGTTTTTCAACACTAAAACAGGTGCGAAAAGTGGTTTTTCCACACTAATACAAGTGCAAAAGTGGTTTCCTGCACCAACACAAGTGCGAAAAGTGGTTTTTCAACACTAACACAAGTGCGAAAAGTGGTTTTTCAACACTATCACAAGTGCAAAAAAGTGTTTTTTCCACACTACTACAAGTGCAAAAGTGGTTTCCTGCACCAACACAAGTGCGAAAAGTGGTTTTTCAACACTAACACAAGTGCGAAAAGTGTTTTTTCCACACTAATACAAGTGCAAAAGTGGTTTCCTGCACCAACACAAGTGCGAAAAGTGGTTTTTCAACACTAACACAAGTGCGAAAAGTGGTTTTTCAACACTAACACAAGTGCGAAAAGTGGTTTTTCAACACTAACACAAGTGCGAAAAGTGTTTTTTCCACACTAATACAAGTGCAAAAGTGGTTTCCTGCACCAACACAAGTGCAAAAAGTGGTTTTTCAACACTAACACAAGTGCGAAAAGTGGTTTTTCAACACTAACACAAGTGCGAAAAGTGGTTTTTCAACACTAACACAAGTGCGAAAAGTGTTTTTTCCACACTAATACAAGTGCAAAAGTGGTTTCCTGCACCAACACAAGTGCGAAAAGTGGTTTTTCAACACTAACACAAGTGCGAAAAGTGGTTTTTCAACACTAACACAAGTGCGAAAAGTGGTTTTTCAACACTAACACAAGTGCGAAAAGTGTTTTTTCCACACTAATACAAGTGCAAAAGTGGTTTCCTGCACCAACACAAGTGCAAAAAGTGGTTTTTCAACACTAACACAAGTGCGAAAAGTGGTTTTTCAACACTAACACAAGTGCGAAAAGTGGTTTTTCAACACTAACACAAGTGCGAAAAGTGGTTTTTCCACACTAATACAAGTGCAAAAGTGGTTTCCTGCACCAACACAAGTGCGAAAAGTGGTTTTTCAACACTAACACAAGTGCGAAAAGTGGTTTTTCAACACTATCACAAGTGCAAAAAGTGTTTTTTCCACACTAATACAAGTGCAAAAGTGGTTTCCTGCACCAACATAAGTGCGAAAAGTGGTTTTTCAACACTAACACAAGTGCGAAAGTGGTTTTTCAACACTATCACAAGTGCAAAAAGTGTTTTTTCCACACTAATACAAATGCAAAAGTGGTTTCCTGCACAAACACAAGTGCGAAAAGTGGTTTTTCAACACTAACACAAGTGCGAAAAGTGCTTTTTCAACACTAACACAAGTGCGAAAAGTGGTTTTTCCACAGTAATACAAGTGCAAAAGTGGTTTCCTGCACCAACACAAGTGCGAAAAGTGGTTTTTCAACACTAACACAAGTGCGAAAAGTGGTTTTTCAACACTATCACAAGTGCGAAAAGTGGTTTTTCAACACTAACACAAGTGCGAAAAGTGGTTTTTCAACACTAAAACAGGTGCGAAAAGTGGTTTTTCCACACTAATACAAGTGCAAAAGTGGTTTCCTGCACCAACACAAGTGCGAAAAGTGGTTTTTCAACACTAACACAAGTGCGAAAAGTGGTTTTTCAACACTATCACAAGTGCAAAAAAGTGTTTTTTCCACACTACTACAAGTGCAAAAGTGGTTTCCTGCACCAACACAAGTGCGAAAAGTGGTTTTTCAACACTAACACAAGTGCGAAAAGTGTTTTTTCCACACTAATACAAGTGCAAAAGTGGTTTCCTGCACCAACACAAGTGCGAAAAGTGGTTTTTCAACACTAACACAAGTGCGAAAAGTGGTTTTTCAACACTAACACAAGTGCGAAAAGTGGTTTTTCAACACTAACACAAGTGCGAAAAGTGTTTTTTCCACACTAATACAAGTGCAAAAGTGGTTTCCTGCACCAACACAAGTGCAAAAAGTGGTTTTTCAACACTAACACAAGTGCGAAAAGTGGTTTTTCAACACTAACACAAGTGCGAAAAGTGGTTTTTCAACACTAACACAAGTGCGAAAAGTGGTTTTTCCACACTAATACAAGTGCAAAAGTGGTTTCCTGCACCAACACAAGTGCGAAAAGTGGTTTTTCAACACTAACACAAGTGCGAAAAGTGGTTTTTCAACACTATCACAAGTGCGAAAAGAGGTTTTTCCACACTAATACAAGTGCAAAAGTGGTTTCCTGCACCAACACAAGTGCGAAAAGTGGTTTTTCAACACTAACACAAGTGCAAAAAGTGGTTTTTCCACACTAATACAAGTACAAAAGTGGTTTCCTGCACCAACACAAGTGCGAAAAGTGGTTTTTCAACACTAACACAAGTGCGAAAAGTGGTTTTTCAACACTAACACAAGTGCGAAAAGTGGTTTTTCAACACTAACACAGGTGCGAAAAGTGGTTTTTCCACACTAATACAAGTGCAAAAGTGGTTTCCTGCACCAACACAAGTGCGAAAAGTGGTTTTTCAACACTAACACAAGTGCGAAAAGTGGTTTTTCAACACTATCACAAGTGCAAAAAGTGTTTTTCCACACCAATACAAGTGCAAAAGTGGTTTCCTGCACCAACACAAGTGCGAAAAGTGGTTTTTCAACACTAACACAAGTGCGAAAAGTAGTTTTTCAACACTAACACAAGTGCGAAAAGTGTTTTTTCCACACTAATACAAGTGCAAAAGTGGATTCCTGCACCAACACAAGTGCGAAAAGTGGTTTTTCAACACTAACACAAGTGCGAAAAGTGGTTTTTCAACACTAAAACAAGTGCGAAAAGTGGTTTTTCAACACTAACACAAGTGCGAAAAGTGTTTTTTCCACACTAATACAAGTGCAAAAGTGGTTTCCTGCACCAACACAAGTGCGAAAAGTGGTCTTTCAACACTAACACAAGTGCGAAAGTGGTTTTTCAACACTATCACAAGTGCAAAAAGTGTTTTTTCCACACTAATACAAGTGCAAAAGTGGTTTCCTGCACCAACACAAGTGCGAAAAGTGGTTTTTCAACACTAACACAAGTGCGAAAAGTGGTTTTTCAACACTAACACAAGTGCGAAAAGTGATTTTTCCACACTAATACAAGTGCAAAAGTGGTTTCCTGCACCAACACAAGTGCGAAAAGTGGTTTTTCAACACTAACACAAGTGCGAAAAGTGGTTTTTCAACACTATCACAAGTGCAAAAAGTGTTTTTTCCACACTAATACAAATGCAAAAGTGGTTTCCTGCACAAACACAAGTGCGAAAAGTGGTTTTTCAACACTAACACAAGTGCAAAAGTGGTTTCCTGCACCAACATAAGTGCGAAAAGTGGTTTTTCAACACTAACACAAGTGCGAAAAGTGGTTTTTCAACACTATCACAAGTGCAAAAAGTGTTTTTTCCACACTAATACAAATGCAAAAGTGGTTTCCTGCACAAACACAAGTGCGAAAAGTGGTTTTTCAACACTAACACAAGTGCGAAAAGTGCTTTTTCAACACTAACACAAGTGCGAAAAGTGGTTTTTCCACACTAATACAAGTGCAAAAGTGGTTTCCTGCACCAACGCAAGTGCGAAAAGTGGTTTTTCAACACTAACACAAGTGCGAAAAGTGGTTTTTCAACACTATCACAAGTGCGAAAAGTGGTTTTTCAACACTAACACAAGTGCGAAAAGTGGTTTTTCAACACTAACACAGGTGCGAAAAGTGGTTTTTCCACACTAATACAAGTGCAAAAGTGGTTTTCTGCACCAACACAAGTGCGAAAAGTGGTTTTTCAACACTAACACAAGTGCGAAAAGTGGTTTTCCACACTAATACAAGTGCAAAAGTGGTTTCCTGCACCAACACAAGTGCGAAAAGTGGTTTTTCAACACTAACACAAGTGCAAAAAGTGGTTTTTCCACACTAATACAAGTACAAAAGTGGTTTCCTGCACCAACACAAGTGCGAAAAGTGGTTTTTCAACACTAACACAAGTGCGAAAAGTGGTTTTTCAACACTAACACAAGTGCGAAAAGTGGTTTTTCCACACTAATACAAGTGCAAAAGTGGTTTCCTGCACCAACACAAGTGCGAAAAGTGGTTTTTCAACACTAACACAAGTGCGAAAAGTGGTTTTTCAACACTATCACAAGTGCAAAAAGTGTTTTTTCCACACTAATACAAGTGCAAAAGTGGTTTCCTGCACCAACACAAGTGCGAAAAGTGGTTTTTCAACACTAACACAAGTGCGAAAAGTGGTTTTTCAACACTAACACAAGTGCGAAAAGTGTTTTTTCCACACTAATACAAGTGCAAAAGTGGTTTCCTGCACCAACACAAGTGCGAAAAGTGGTTTTTCAACACTAACAGAAGTGCGAAAAGTGGTTTTTCAACACTAACACAAGTGCGAAAAGTGGTTTTTCCATACTAATACAAGTGCAAAAGTGGTTTCCTGCACCAACACAAATGCGAAAAGTGGTTTTTCAACACTAACACAAGTGCGAAAAGTAGTTTTTCATCACTATCACAAGTGCAAAAAGTGTTTTTTCCACACTAATACAAGTGCAAAAGTGGTTTCCTGCACCAACACAAGTGCAAAAAGTGGTTTTTCAACACTAACACAAGTGCGAAAAGTGTTTTTGCCACACTAAAACAAGTGCAAAAGTGGTTTCCTGCACCAACACAAGTGCGAAAAGTGGTTTTTCAACACTAACACAAGTGCGAAAAGTGGTTTTTCCACACTAATACAAGTACAAAAGTGGTTTCCTGCACCAACACAAGTGCGAAAAGTGGTTTTTCAACACTAACACAAGTGCGAAAAGTGGTTTTTCAACACTAACACAAGTGCGAAAAGTGGTTTTTCCACACTAATACAAGTGCAAAAGTGGTTTCCTGCACCAACACAAGTGCGAAAAGTGGTTTTTCAACACTAACACAAGTGCGAAAAGTGGTTTTTCAACACTATCACAAGTGCAAAAAGTGTTTTTTCCACACTAATACAAGTGCAAAAGTGGTTTCCTGCACCAACACAAGTGCGAAAAGTGGTTTTTCAACACTAACACAAGTGCGAAAAGTGGTTTTTCAACACTAACACAAGTGCGAAAAGTGTTTTTTCCACACTAATACAAGTGCAAAAGTGGTTTCCTGCACCAACACAAGTGCGAAAAGTGGTTTTTCAACACTAACAGAAGTGCGAAAAGTGGTTTTTCAACACTAACACAAGTGCGAAAAGTGGTTTTTCCATACTAATACAAGTGCAAAAGTGGTTTCCTGCACCAACACAAGTGCGAAAAGTGGTTTTTCAACACTAACACAAGTGCGAAAAGTAGTTTTTCATCACTATCACAAGTGCAAAAAGTGTTTTTTCCACACTAATACAAGTGCAAAAGTGGTTTCCTGCACCAACACAAGTGCAAAAAGTGGTTTTTCAACGCTAACACAAGTGCGAAAAGTGTTTTTTCCACACTAAAACAAGTGCAAAAGTGGTTTCCTGCACCAACACAAGTGCGAAAAGTGGTTTTTCAACAGTAACACAAGTGCGAAAAGTGGTTTTTCAACACCAACACAAGTGCGAAAAGTGGTTTTTCAACACTAACACAAGTGCGAAAAGTGGTTTTTCCACACTAATACAAGTGCAAAAGTGGTTTCCTGTACCAACACAAGTGCGAAAAGTGGTTTTTCAACACTAACACAAGTGCGAAAAGTGGTTTTTCAACACTATCACAAGTGCAAAAAGTGTTTTTTCCACACTAATACAAGTGCAAAAGCGGTTTACTGCACCAACACAAGTGTGAAAAGTGGTTTTTCAACACTAACACAAGTGCGAAAAGTGGTTTTTCAACACTATCACAAGTGCAAAAAGTGTTTTTTCCACACTAATACAAGTGCAAAAGTGGTTTCCTGCACCAACATAAGTGCGAAAAGTGGTTTTTCAACACTAACACAAGTGCGAAAGTGGTTTTTCAACACTATCACAAGTGCAAAAAGTGTTTTTTCCACACTAATACAAATGCAAAAGTGGTTTCCTGCACAAACACAAGTGCGAAAAGTGGTTTTTCAACACTAACACAAGTGCGAAAAGTGCTTTTTCAACACTAACACAAGTGCGAAAAGTGGTTTTTCCACAGTAATACAAGTGCAAAAGTGGTTTCCTGCACCAACACAAGTGCGAAAAGTGGTTTTTCAACACTAACACAAGTGCGAAAAGTGGTTTTTCAACACTATCACAAGTGCGAAAAGTGGTTTTTCAACACTAACACAAGTGCGAAAAGTGGTTTTTCAACACTAAAACAGGTGCGAAAAGTGGTTTTTCCACACTAATACAAGTGCAAAAGTGGTTTCCTGCACCAACACAAGTGCGAAAAGTGGTTTTTCAACACTAACACAAGTGCGAAAAGTGGTTTTTCAACACTATCACAAGTGCAAAAAAGTGTTTTTTCCACACTACTACAAGTGCAAAAGTGGTTTCCTGCACCAACACAAGTGCGAAAAGTGGTTTTTCAACACTAACACAAGTGCGAAAAGTGTTTTTTCCACACTAATACAAGTGCAAAAGTGGTTTCCTGCACCAACACAAGTGCGAAAAGTGGTTTTTCAACACTAACACAAGTGCGAAAAGTGGTTTTTCAACACTAACACAAGTGCGAAAAGTGGTTTTTCAACACTAACACAAGTGCGAAAAGTGTTTTTTCCACACTAATACAAGTGCAAAAGTGGTTTCCTGCACCAACACAAGTGCAAAAAGTGGTTTTTCAACACTAACACAAGTGCGAAAAGTGGTTTTTCAACACTAACACAAGTGCGAAAAGTGGTTTTTCAACACTAACACAAGTGCGAAAAGTGGTTTTTCCACACTAATACAAGTGCAAAAGTGGTTTCCTGCACCAACACAAGTGCGAAAAGTGGTTTTTCAACACTAACACAAGTGCGAAAAGTGGTTTTTCAACACTATCACAAGTGCAAAAAGTGTTTTTTCCACACTAATACAAGTGCAAAAGTGGTTTCCTGCACCAACATAAGTGCGAAAAGTGGTTTTTCAACACTAACACAAGTGCGGAAGTGGTTTTTCAACACTATCACAAGTGCAAAAAGTGTTTTTTCCACACTAATACAAATGCAAAAGTGGTTTCCTGCACAAACACAAGTGTGAAAAGTGGTTTTTCAACACTAACACAAGTGCGAAAAGTGCTTTTTCAACACTAACACAAGTGCGAAAAGTGGTTTTTCCACAGTAATACAAGTGCAAAAGTGGTTTCCTGCACCAACACAAGTGCGAAAAGTGGTTTTTCAACACTAACACAAGTGCGAAAAGTGGTTTTTCAACACTATCACAAGTGCGAAAAGTGGTTTTTCAACACTAACACAAGTGCGAAAAGTGGTTTTTCAACACTAAAACAGGTGCGAAAAGTGGTTTTTCCACACTAATACAAGTGCAAAAGTGGTTTCCTGCACCAACACAAGTGCGAAAAGTGGTTTTTCAACACTAACACAAGTGCGAAAAGTGGTTTTTCAACACTATCACAAGTGCAAAAAAGTGTTTTTTCCACACTACTACAAGTGCAAAAGTGGTTTCCTGCACCAACACAAGTGCGAAAAGTGGTTTTTCAACACTAACACAAGTGCGAAAAGTGTTTTTTCCACACTAATACAAGTGCAAAAGTGGTTTCCTGCACCAACACAAGTGCGAAAAGTGGTTTTTCAACACTAACACAAGTGCGAAAAGTGGTTTTTCAACACTAACACAAGTGCGAAAAGTGGTTTTTCAACACTAACACAAGTGCGAAAAGTGTTTTTTCCACACTAATACAAGTGCAAAAGTGGTTTCCTGCACCAACACAAGTGCAAAAAGTGGTTTTTCAACACTAACACAAGTGCGAAAAGTGGTTTTTCAACACTAACACAAGTGCGAAAAGTGGTTTTTCAACACTAACACAAGTGCGAAAAGTGGTTTTTCCACACTAATACAAGTGCAAAAGTGGTTTCCTGCACCAACACAAGTGCGAAAAGTGGTTTTTCAACACTAACACAAGTGCGAAAAGTGGTTTTCCACACTAATACAAGTGCAAAAGTGGTTTCCTGCACCAACACAAGTGCGAAAAGTGGTTTTTCAACACTAACACAAGTGCGAAAAGTGGTTTTTCCACACTAATACAAGTACAAAAGTGGTTTCCTGCACCAACACAAGTGCGAAAAGTGGTTTTTCAACACTAACACAAGTGCGAAAAGTGGTTTTTCAACACTAACACAAGTGCGAAAAGTGGTTTTCCACACTAATACAAGTGCAAAAGTGGTTTCCTGCACCAACACAAGTGCGAAAAGTGGTTTTTCAACACTAACACAAGTGCGAAAAGTGGTTTTTCCACACTAATACAAGTACAAAAGTGGTTTCCTGCACCAACACAAGTGCGAAAAGTGGTTTTTCAACACTAACACAAGTGCGAAAAGTGGTTTTTCAACACTAACACAAGTGCGAAAAGTGGTTTTTCCACACTAATACAAGTGCAAAAGTGGTTTCCTGCACCAACACAAGTGCGAAAAGTGGTTTTTCAACACTAACACAAGTGCGAAAAGTGGTTTTTCAACACTATCACAAGTGCAAAAAGTGTTTTTTCCACACTAATACAAGTGCAAAAGTGGTTTCCTGCACCAACACAAGTGCGAAAAGTGGTTTTTCAACACTAACACAAGTGCGAAAAGTGGTTTTTCAACACTAACACAAGTGCGAAAAGTGTTTTTTCCACACTAATACAAGTGCAAAAGTGGTTTCCTGCACCAACACAAGTGCGAAAAGTGGTTTTTCAACACTAACAGAAGTGCGAAAAGTGGTTTTTCAACACTAACACAAGTGCGAAAAGTGGTTTTTCCATACTAATACAAGTGCAAAAGTGGTTTCCTGCACCAACACAAATGCGAAAAGTGGTTTTTCAACACTAACACAAGTGCGAAAAGTAGTTTTTCATCACTATCACAAGTGCAAAAAGTGTTTTTTCCACACTAATACAAGTGCAAAAGTGGTTTCCTGCACCAACACAAGTGCAAAAAGTGGTTTTTCAACACTAACACAAGTGCGAAAAGTGTTTTTGCCACACTAAAACAAGTGCAAAAGTGGTTTCCTGCACCAACACAAGTGCGAAAAGTGGTTTTTCAACACTAACACAAGTGCGAAAAGTGGTTTTTCCACACTAATACAAGTACAAAAGTGGTTTCCTGCACCAACACAAGTGCGAAAAGTGGTTTTTCAACACTAACACAAGTGCGAAAAGTGGTTTTTCAACACTAACACAAGTGCGAAAAGTGGTTTTTCCACACTAATACAAGTGCAAAAGTGGTTTCCTGCACCAACACAAGTGCGAAAAGTGGTTTTTCAACACTAACACAAGTGCGAAAAGTGGTTTTTCAACACTATCACAAGTGCAAAAAGTGTTTTTTCCACACTAATACAAGTGCAAAAGTGGTTTCCTGCACCAACACAAGTGCGAAAAGTGGTTTTTCAACACTAACACAAGTGCGAAAAGTGGTTTTTCAACACTAACACAAGTGCGAAAAGTGTTTTTTCCACACTAATACAAGTGCAAAAGTGGTTTCCTGCACCAACACAAGTGCGAAAAGTGGTTTTTCAACACTAACAGAAGTGCGAAAAGTGGTTTTTCAACACTAACACAAGTGCGAAAAGTGGTTTTTCCATACTAATACAAGTGCAAAAGTGGTTTCCTGCACCAACACAAGTGCGAAAAGTGGTTTTTCAACACTAACACAAGTGCGAAAAGTAGTTTTTCATCACTATCACAAGTGCAAAAAGTGTTTTTTCCACACTAATACAAGTGCAAAAGTGGTTTCCTGCACCAACACAAGTGCAAAAAGTGGTTTTTCAACGCTAACACAAGTGCGAAAAGTGTTTTTTCCACACTAAAACAAGTGCAAAAGTGGTTTCCTGCACCAACACAAGTGCGAAAAGTGGTTTTTCAACAGTAACACAAGTGCGAAAAGTGGTTTTTCAACACCAACACAAGTGCGAAAAGTGGTTTTTCAACACTAACACAAGTGCGAAAAGTGGTTTTTCCACACTAATACAAGTGCAAAAGTGGTTTCCTGTACCAACACAAGTGCGAAAAGTGGTTTTTCAACACTAACACAAGTGCGAAAAGTGGTTTTTCAACACTATCACAAGTGCAAAAAGTGTTTTTTCCACACTAATACAAGTGCAAAAGCGGTTTACTGCACCAACACAAGTGTGAAAAGTGGTTTTTCAACACTAACACAAGTGCGAAAAGTGGTTTTTCAACACTATCACAAGTGCAAAAAGTGTTTTTTCCACACTAATACAAGTGCAAAAGTGGTTTCCTGCACCAACATAAGTGCGAAAAGTGGTTTTTCAACACTAACACAAGTGCGAAAGTGGTTTTTCAACACTATCACAAGTGCAAAAAGTATTTTTTCCACACTAATACAAATGCAAAAGTGGTTTCCTGCACAAACACAAGTGCGAAAAGTGGTTTTTCAACACTAACACAAGTGCGAAAAGTGCTTTTTCAACACTAACACAAGTGCGAAAAGTGGTTTTTCCACAGTAATACAAGTGCAAAAGTGGTTTCCTGCACCAACACAAGTGCGAAAAGTGGTTTTTCAACACTAACACAAGTGCGAAAAGTGGTTTTTCAACACTATCACAAGTGCGAAAAGTGGTTTTTCAACACTAACACAAGTGCGAAAAGTGGTTTTTCAACACTAAAACAGGTGCGAAAAGTGGTTTTTCCACACTAATACAAGTGCAAAAGTGGTTTCCTGCACCAACACAAGTGCGAAAAGTGGTTTTTCAACACTAACACAAGTGCGAAAAGTGGTTTTTCAACACTATCACAAGTGCAAAAAAGTGTTTTTTCCACACTACTACAAGTGCAAAAGTGGTTTCCTGCACCAACACAAGTGCGAAAAGTGGTTTTTCAACACTAACACAAGTGCGAAAAGTGTTTTTTCCACACTAATACAAGTGCAAAAGTGGTTTCCTGCACCAACACAAGTGCGAAAAGTGGTTTTTCAACACTAACACAAGTGCGAAAAGTGGTTTTTCAACACTAACACAAGTGCGAAAAGTGGTTTTTCAACACTAACACAAGTGCGAAAAGTGTTTTTTCCACACTAATACAAGTGCAAAAGTGGTTTCCTGCACCAACACAAGTGCAAAAAGTGGTTTTTCAACACTAACACAAGTGCGAAAAGTGGTTTTTCAACACTAACACAAGTGCGAAAAGTGGTTTTTCAACACTAACACAAGTGCGAAAAGTGGTTTTTCCACACTAATACAAGTGCAAAAGTGGTTTCCTGCACCAACACAAGTGCGAAAAGTGGTTTTTCAACACTAACACAAGTGCGAAAAGTGGTTTTTCAACACTATCACAAGTGCAAAAAGTGTTTTTTCCACACTAATACAAGTGCAAAAGTGGTTTCCTGCACCAACATAAGTGCGAAAAGTGGTTTTTCAACACTAACACAAGTGCGGAAGTGGTTTTTCAACACTATCACAAGTGCAAAAAGTGTTTTTTCCACACTAATACAAATGCAAAAGTGGTTTCCTGCACAAACACAAGTGCGAAAAGTGGTTTTTCAACACTAACACAAGTGCGAAAAGTGCTTTTTCAACACTAACACAAGTGCGAAAAGTGGTTTTTCCACAGTAATACAAGTGCAAAAGTGGTTTCCTGCACCAACACAAGTGCGAAAAGTGGTTTTTCAACACTAACACAAGTGCGAAAAGTGGTTTTTCAACACTATCACAAGTGCGAAAAGTGGTTTTTCAACACTAACACAAGTGCGAAAAGTGGTTTTTCAACACTAAAACAGGTGCGAAAAGTGGTTTTTCCACACTAATACAAGTGCAAAAGTGGTTTCCTGCACCAACACAAGTGCGAAAAGTGGTTTTTCAACACTAACACAAGTGCGAAAAGTGGTTTTTCAACACTATCACAAGTGCAAAAAAGTGTTTTTTCCACACTACTACAAGTGCAAAAGTGGTTTCCTGCACCAACACAAGTGCGAAAAGTGGTTTTTCAACACTAACACAAGTGCGAAAAGTGTTTTTTCCACACTAATACAAGTGCAAAAGTGGTTTCCTGCACCAACACAAGTGCGAAAAGTGGTTTTTCAACACTAACACAAGTGCGAAAAGTGGTTTTTCAACACTAACACAAGTGCGAAAAGTGGTTTTTCAACACTAACACAAGTGCGAAAAGTGTTTTTTCCACACTAATACAAGTGCAAAAGTGGTTTCCTGCACCAACACAAGTGCAAAAAGTGGTTTTTCAACACTAACACAAGTGCGAAAAGTGGTTTTTCAACACTAACACAAGTGCGAAAAGTGGTTTTTCAACACTAACACAAGTGCGAAAAGTGGTTTTTCCACACTAATACAAGTGCAAAAGTGGTTTCCTGCACCAACACAAGTGCGAAAAGTGGTTTTTCAACACTAACACAAGTGCGAAAAGTGGTTTTTCAACACTATCACAAGTGCGAAAAGAGGTTTTTCCACACTAATACAAGTGCAAAAGTGGTTTCCTGCACCAACACAAGTGCGAAAAGTGGTTTTTCAACACTAACACAAGTGCAAAAAGTGGTTTTTCCACACAAATACAAGTACAAAAGTGGTTTCCTGCACCAACACAAGTGCGAAAAGTGGTTTTTCAACACTAACACAAGTGCGAAAAGTGGTTTTTCAACACTAACACAAGTGCGAAAAGTGGTTTTTCAACACTAACACAGGTGCGAAAAGTGGTTTTTCCACACTAATACAAGTGCAAAAGTGGTTTCCTGCACCAACACAAGTGCGAAAAGTGGTTTTTCAACACTAACACAAGTGCGAAAAGTGGTTTTTCAACACTATCACAAGTGCAAAAAGTGTTTTTCCACACCAATACAAGTGCAAAAGTGGTTTCCTGCACCAACACAAGTGCGAAAAGTGGTTTTTCAACACTAACACAAGTGCGAAAAGTAGTTTTTCAACACTAACACAAGTGCGAAAAGTGTTTTTTCCACACTAATACAAGTGCAAAAGTGGATTCCTGCACCAACACAAGTGCGAAAAGTGGTTTTTCAACACTAACACAAGTGCGAAAAGTGGTTTTTCAACACTAAAACAAGTGCGAAAAGTGGTTTTTCAACACTAACACAAGTGCGAAAAGTGTTTTTTCCACACTAATACAAGTGCAAAAGTGGTTTCCTGCACCAACACAAGTGCGAAAAGTGGTCTTTCAACACTAACACAAGTGCGAAAGTGGTTTTTCAACACTATCACAAGTGCAAAAAGTGTTTTTTCCACACTAATACAAGTGCAAAAGTGGTTTCCTGCACCAACACAAGTGCGAAAAGTGGTTTTTCAACACTAACACAAGTGCGAAAAGTGGTTTTTCAACACTAACACAAGTGCGAAAAGTGATTTTTCCACACTAATACAAGTGCAAAAGTGGTTTCCTGCACCAACACAAGTGCGAAAAGTGGTTTTTCAACACTAACACAAGTGCGAAAAGTGGTTTTTCAACACTATCACAAGTGCAAAAAGTGTTTTTTCCACACTAATACAAATGCAAAAGTGGTTTCCTGCACAAACACAAGTGCGAAAAGTGGTTTTTCAACACTAACACAAGTGCAAAAGTGGTTTCCTGCACCAACATAAGTGCGAAAAGTGGTTTTTCAACACTAACACAAGTGCGAAAAGTGGTTTTTCAACACTATCACAAGTGCAAAAAGTGTTTTTTCCACACTAATACAAATGCAAAAGTGGTTTCCTGCACAAACACAAGTGCGAAAAGTGGTTTTTCAACACTAACACAAGTGCGAAAAGTGCTTTTTCAACACTAACACAAGTGCGAAAAGTGGTTTTTCCACACTAATACAAGTGCAAAAGTGGTTTCCTGCACCAACGCAAGTGCGAAAAGTGGTTTTTCAACACTAACACAAGTGCGAAAAGTGGTTTTTCAACACTATCACAAGTGCGAAAAGTGGTTTTTCAACACTAACACAAGTGCGAAAAGTGGTTTTTCAACACTAACACAGGTGCGAAAAGTGGTTTTTCCACACTAATACAAGTGCAAAAGTGGTTTTCTGCACCAACACAAGTGCGAAAAGTGGTTTTTCAACACTAACACAAGTGCGAAAAGTGGTTTTCCACACTAATACAAGTGCAAAAGTGGTTTCCTGCACCAACACAAGTGCGAAAAGTGGTTTTTCAACACTAACACAAGTGCGAAAAGTGGTTTTTCCACACTAATACAAGTACAAAAGTGGTTTCCTGCACCAACACAAGTGCGAAAAGTGGTTTTTCAACACTAACACAAGTGCGAAAAGTGGTTTTTCAACACTAACACAAGTGCGAAAAGTGGTTTTTCCACACTAATACAAGTGCAAAAGTGGTTTCCTGCACCAACACAAGTGCGAAAAGTGGTTTTTCAACACTAACACAAGTGCGAAAAGTGGTTTTTCAACACTATCACAAGTGCAAAAAGTGTTTTTTCCACACTAATACAAGTGCAAAAGTGGTTTCCTGCACCAACACAAGTGCGAAAAGTGGTTTTTCAACACTAACACAAGTGCGAAAAGTGGTTTTTCAACACTAACACAAGTGCGAAAAGTGTTTTTTCCACACTAATACAAGTGCAAAAGTGGTTTCCTGCACCAACACAAGTGCGAAAAGTGGTTTTTCAACACTAACAGAAGTGCGAAAAGTGGTTTTTCAACACTAACACAAGTGCGAAAAGTGGTTTTTCCATACTAATACAAGTGCAAAAGTGGTTTCCTTCACCAACACAAATGCGAAAAGTGGTTTTTCAACACTAACACAAGTGCGAAAAGTAGTTTTTCATCACTATCACAAGTGCAAAAAGTGTTTTTTCCACACTAATACAAGTGCAAAAGTGGTTTCCTGCACCAACACAAGTGCAAAAAGTGGTTTTTCAACACTAACACAAGTGCGAAAAGTGTTTTTGCCACACTAAAACAAGTGCAAAAGTGGTTTCCTGCACCAACACAAGTGCGAAAAGTGGTTTTTCAACAGTAACACAAGTGCGAAAAGTGGTTTTTCAACACCAACACAAGTGCGAAAAGTGGTTTTTCAACACTAACACAAGTGCGAAAAGTGGTTTTTCCACACTAATACAAGTGCAAAAGTGGTTTCCTGTACCAACACAAGTGCGAAAAGTGGTTTTTCAACACTAACACAAGTGCGAAAAGTGGTTTTTCAACACTATCACAAGTGCAAAAAGTGTTTTTTCCACACTAATACAAGTGCAAAAGCGGTTTACTGCACCAACAAAAGTGTGAAAAGTGGTTTTTCAACACTAACACAAGTGCGAAAAGTGGTTTTTCAACACTATCACAAGTGCAAAAAGTGTTTTTTCCACACTAATACAAGTGCAAAAGTGGTTTCCTGCACCAACATAAGTGCGAAAAGTGGTTTTTCAACACTAACACAAGTGCGAAAAGTGGTTTTTCAACACTATCACAAGTGCAAAAAGTGTTTTTTCCACACTAATACAAATGCAAAAGTGGTTTCCTGCACCAACACAAGTGCGAAAAGTGGTTTTTCAACACTAACACAAGTGCGAAAAGTGGTTTTTCAACACTAACACAAGTGCGAAAAGTGTTTTTTCCACACTAATACAAGTGCAAAAGTGGTTTCCTGCACCAACACAAGTGCGAAAAGTGGTTTTTCAACACTAACAGAAGTGCGAAAAGTGGTTTTTCAACACTAACACAAGTGCGAAAAGTGGTTTTTCCATACTAATACAAGTGCAAAAGTGGTTTCCTGCACCAACACAAGTGCGAAAAGTGGTTTTTCAACACTAACACAAGTGCGAAAAGTAGTTTTTCATCACTATCACAAGTGCAAAAAGTGTTTTTTCCACACTAATACAAGTGCAAAAGTGGTTTCCTGCACCAACACAAGTGCAAAAAGTGGTTTTTCAACACTAACACAAGTGCGAAAAGTGTTTTTCCACACTAAAACAAGTGCAAAATTGGTTTACTGCACCAACACAAGTGCGAAAAGTGTTTTTTCAACAGTAACACAAGTGCGAAAAGTGGTTTTTCAACACTAACACAAGTGCGAAAAGTGGTTTTTCAACACTAACACAAGTGCGAAAAGTGGTTTTTCCACACTAATACAAGTGCAAAAGTGGTTTCCTGTACCAACACAAGTGCGAAAAGTGGTTTTTCAACACTAACACAAGTGCGAAAAGTGGTTTTTCAACACTATCACAAGTGCAAAAAGTGTTTTTTCCACACTAATACAAGTGCAAAAGCGGTTTACTGCACCAACACAAGTGTGAAAAGTGGTTTTTAAACACTAACACAAGTGCGAAAAGTGGTTTTTCAACACTATCACAAGTGCAAAAAGTGGTTTTCCACACTAATACAAGTGCAAAAGTGGTTTCCTGCACCAACACAAGTGCGAAAAGTGGTTTTTCAACACTAACACAAGTGCGAAAAGTGGTTTTTCAACACTATCACAAGTGCAAAAAGTGTTTTTTCCACAATAATACAAGTGCAAAAGTGGTTTCCTGTACCAACACAAGTGCGAAAAGTGGTTTTTCAACACTAACACAAGTGCGAAAAGTGGTTTTTCAACACTATCACAAGTGCGAAAAGTGGTTTTTCAACACTAGCACAGGTGCGAAAAGTGGTTTTTCCACACTAATACAAGTGCAAAAGTGGTTCCCTGCACCAACACAAGTGCGAAAAGTGGTTTTTCAACACTAACACAAGTGCGAAAAGTGGTTTTTCAACACTAACACAAGTGCGAAAAGTGGCTTTTCAACACTAACACAAGTGCGAAAAGTGTTTTTTCCACACTAATACAAGTGCAAAAGTGGTTTCCTGCACCAACACAAGTGCAAAAAGTGGTTTTTCAACACTAACACAAGTGCAAAAAGTGGTTTTTCAACACTAACACAAGTGCGAAAAGTGGTTTTTCAACACTAACACAAGTGCGAAAAGTGGTTTTTCCACACTAATACAAGTGCAAAAGTGGTTTCCTGCACCAACACAAGTGCGAAAAGTGTTTTTTCAACACTAACACAAGTGCGAAACGTGGTTTTTCAACACTATCACAAGTGCGAAAAGTGGTTTTCCACACTAATACAAGTGCAAAAGTGGTTTCCTGCACCAACACAAGTGCGAAAAGTGGTTTTTCAACACTAACACAAGTGCGAAAAGTGGTTTTTCCACACTAATACAAGTACAAAAGTGGTTTCCTGCACCAACACAAGTGCGAAAAGTGGTTTTTCAACACTAACACAAGTGCGAAAAGTGGTTTTTCAACACTAACACAAGTGCGAAAAGTGGTTTTTCCACACTAATACAAGTGCAAAAGTGGTTTCCTGCACCAACACAAGTGCGAAAAGTGGTTTTCAACACTAACACAAGTGCGAAAAGTGGTTTTTCAACACTATCACAAGTGCAAAAAGTGTTTTTTCCACACTAATACAAGTGCAAAAGTGGTTTCCTGCACCAACACAAGTGCGAAAAGTGGTTTTTCAACACTAACACAAGTGCGAAAAGTGGTTTTTCAACACTAACACAAGTGCGAAAAGTGTTTTTTCCACACTAATACAAGTGCAAAAGTGGTTTCTTGCACCAACACAAGTGCGAAAAGTGGTTTTTCAACACTAACAGAAGTGCGAAAAGTGGTTTTTCAACACTAACACAAGTGCGAAAAGTGGTTTTTCCATACTAATACAAGTGCAAAAGTGGTTTCCTGCACCAACACAAGTGCGAAAAGTGGTTTTTCAACACTAACACAAGTGCGAAATGTAGTTTTTCATCACTATCACAAGTGCAAAAAGTGTTTTTTCCACACTAATACAAGTGCAAAAGTGGTTTCCTGCACCAACACAAGTGCAAAAAGTGGTTTTTCAACGCTAACACAAGTGCGAAAAGTGTTTTTTCCACACTAAAACAAGTGCAAAAGTGGTTTCCTGCACCAACACAAGTGCGAAAAGTGGTTTTTCAACAGTAACACAAGTGCGAAAAGTGGTTTTTCAACACCAACACAAGTGCGAAAAGTGGTTTTTCAACACTAACACAAGTGCGAAAAGTGGTTTTTCCACACTAATACAAGTGCAAAAGTGGTTTCCTGTACCAACACAAGTGCGAAAAGTGGTTTTTCAACACTATCACAAGTGCAAAAAGTGTTTTTTCCACACTAATACAAGTGCAAAAGCGGTTTACTGCACCAACACAAGTGTGAAAAGTGGTTTTTCAACACTAACACAAGTGCGAAAAGTGGTTTTTCAACACTATCACAAGTGCAAAAAGTGTTTTTTCCACACTAATACAAGTGCAAAAGTGGTTTCCTGCACCAACATAAGTGCGAAAAGTGGTTTTTCAACACTAACACAAGTGCGAAAGTGGTTTTTCAACACTATCACAAGTGCAAAAAGTGTTTTTTCCACACTAATACAAATGCAAAAGTGGTTTCCTGCACAAACACAAGTGCGAAAAGTGGTTTTTCAACACTAACACAAGTGCGAAAAGTGCTTTTTCAACACTAACACAAGTGCGAAAAGTGGTTTTTCCACAGTAATACAAGTGCAAAAGTGGTTTCCTGCACCAACACAAGTGCGAAAAGTGGTTTTTCAACACTAACACAAGTGCGAAAAGTGGTTTTTCAACACTATCACAAGTGCGAAAAGTGGTTTTTCAACACTAACACAAGTGCGAAAAGTGGTTTTTCAACACTAAAACAGGTGCGAAAAGTGGTTTTTCCACACTAATACAAGTGCAAAAGTGGTTTCCTGCACCAACACAAGTGCGAAAAGTGGTTTTTCAACACTAACACAAGTGCGAAAAGTGGTTTTTCAACACTATCACAAGTGCAAAAAAGTGTTTTTTCCACACTACTACAAGTGCAAAAGTGGTTTCCTGCACCAACACAAGTGCGAAAAGTGGTTTTTCAACACTAACACAAGTGCGAAAAGTGTTTTTTCCACACTAATACAAGTGCAAAAGTGGTTTCCTGCACCAACACAAGTGCGAAAAGTGGTTTTTCAACACTAACACAAGTGCGAAAAGTGGTTTTTCAACACTAACACAAGTGCGAAAAGTGGTTTTTCAACACTAACACAAGTGCGAAAAGTGTTTTTTCCACACTAATACAAGTGCAAAAGTGGTTTCCTGCACCAACACAAGTGCAAAAAGTGGTTTTTCAACACTAACACAAGTGCGAAAAGTGGTTTTTCAACACTAACACAAGTGCGAAAAGTGGTTTTTCAACACTAACACAAGTGCGAAAAGTGGTTTTTCCACACTAATACAAGTGCAAAAGTGGTTTCCTGCACCAACACAAGTGCGAAAAGTGGTTTTTCAACACTAACACAAGTGCGAAAAGTGGTTTTTCAACACTATCACAAGTGCAAAAAGTGTTTTTTCCACACTAATACAAGTGCAAAAGTGGTTTCCTGCACCAACATAAGTGCGAAAAGTGGTTTTTCAACACTAACACAAGTGCGAAAGTGGTTTTTCAACACTATCACAAGTGCAAAAAGTGTTTTTTCCACACTAATACAAATGCAAAAGTGGTTTCCTGCACAAACACAAGTGCGAAAAGTGGTTTTTCAACACTAACACAAGTGCGAAAAGTGCTTTTTCAACACTAACACAAGTGCGAAAAGTGGTTTTTCCACAGTAATACAAGTGCAAAAGTGGTTTCCTGCACCAACACAAGTGCGAAAAGTGGTTTTTCAACACTAACACAAGTGCGAAAAGTGGTTTTTCAACACTATCACAAGTGCGAAAAGTGGTTTTTCAACACTAACACAAGTGCGAAAAGTGGTTTTTCAACACTAAAACAGGTGCGAAAAGTGGTTTTTCCACACTAATACAAGTGCAAAAGTGGTTTCCTGCACCAACACAAGTGCGAAAAGTGGTTTTTCAACACTAACACAAGTGCGAAAAGTGGTTTTTCAACACTATCACAAGTGCAAAAAAGTGTTTTTTCCACACTACTACAAGTGCAAAAGTGGTTTCCTGCACCAACACAAGTGCGAAAAGTGGTTTTTCAACACTAACACAAGTGCGAAAAGTGTTTTTTCCACACTAATACAAGTGCAAAAGTGGTTTCCTGCACCAACACAAGTGCGAAAAGTGGTTTTTCAACACTAACACAAGTGCGAAAAGTGGTTTTTCCACACTAATACAAGTGCAAAAGTGGTTTCCTGCACCAACACAAGTGCGAAAAGTGGTTTTTCAACACTAGCACAGGTGCGAAAAGTGGTTTTCCCACACTAATACAAGTGCAAAAGTGGTTCCCTGCACCAACACAAGTGCGAAAAGTGGTTTTTCAACACTAACACAAGTGCGAAAAGTGGTTTTTCAACACTAACACAAGTGCGAAAAGTGGTTTTTCAACACTAACACAAGTGCGAAAAGTGGTTTTTCAACACTAACACAAGTGCGAAAAGTGTTTTTTCCACACTAATACAAGTGCAAAAGTGGTTTCCTGCACCAACACAAGTGCAAAAAGTGGTTTTTCAACACTAACACAAGTGCGAAAAGTGGTTTTTCAACACTAACACAAGTGCGAAAAGTGGTTTTTCAACACTAACACAAGTGCGAAAAGTGGTTTTTCCACACTAATACAAGTGCAAAAGTGGTTTCCTGCACCAACACAAGTGCGAAAAGTGGTTTTTCAACACTAACACAAGTGCGAAAAGTGGTTTTTCAACACTATCACAAGTGCGAAAAGAGGTTTTTCCACACTAATACAAGTGCAAAAGTGGTTTCCTGCACCAACACAAGTGCGAAAAGTGGTTTTTCAACACTAACACAAGTGCAAAAAGTGGTTTTTCCACACTAATACAAGTACAAAAGTGGTTTCCTGCACCAACACAAGTGCGAAAAGTGGTTTTTCAACACTAACACAAGTGCGAAAAGTGGTTTTTCAACACTAACACAAGTGCGAAAAGTGGTTTTTCAACACTAACACAGGTGCGAAAAGTGGTTTTTCCACACTAATACAAGTGCAAAAGTGGTTTCCTGCACCAACACAAGTGCGAAAAGTGGTTTTTCAACACTAACACAAGTGCGAAAAGTGGTTTTTCAACACTATCACAAGTGCAAAAAGTGTTTTTCCACACCAATACAAGTGCAAAAGTGGTTTCCTGCACCAACACAAGTGCGAAAAGTGGTTTTTCAACACTAACACAATTGCGAAAAGTGGTTTTTCAACACTAACACAAGTGCGAAAAGTGTTTTTTCCACACTAATACAAGTGCAAAAGTGGATTCCTGCACCAACACAAGTGCGAAAAGTGGTTTTTCAACACTAACACAAGTGCGAAAAGTGGTTTTTCAACACTAAAACAAGTGCGAAAAGTGGTTTTTCAACACTAACACAAGTGCGAAAAGTGTTTTTTCCACACTAATGCAAGTGCAAAAGTGGTTTCCTGCACCAACACAAGTGCGAAAAGTGGTCTTTCAACACTAACACAAGTGCGAAAGTGGTTTTTCAACACTATCACAAGTGCAAAAAGTGTTTTTCCACACTAATACAAGTGCAAAAGTGGTTTCCTGCACCAACACAAGTGCGAAAAGTGGTTTTTCAACACTAACACAAGTGCGAAAAGTGGTTTTTCAACACTAACACAAGTGCGAAAAGTGATTTTTCCACACTAATACAAGTGCAAAAGTGGTTTCCTGCACCAACACAAGTGCGAAAAGTGGTTTTTCAACACTAACACAAGTGCGAAAAGTGGTTTTTCAACACTATCACAAGTGCAAAAAGTGTTTTTTCCACACTAATACAAATGCAAAAGTGGTTTCCTGCACAAACACAAGTGCGAAAAGTGGTTTTTCAACACTAACACAAGTGCAAAAGTGGTTTCCTGCACCAACATAAGTGCGAAAAGTGGTTTTTCAACACTAACACAAGTGCGAAAAGTGGTTTTTCAACACTATCACAAGTGCAAAAAGTGTTTTTTCCACACTGATACAAATGCAAAAGTGGTTTCCTGCACAAACACAAGTGCGAAAAGTGGTTTTGCAACACTAACACAAGTGCGAAAAGTGCTTTTTCAACACTAACACAAGTGCGAAAAGTGGTTTTTCCACACTAATACAAGTGCAAAAGTGGTTTCCTGCACCAACGCAAGTGCGAAAAGTGGTTTTTCAACACTAACACAAGTGCGAAAAGTGGTTTTTCAACACTATCACAAGTGCGAAAAGTGGTTTTTCAACACTAACACAAGTGCGAAAAGTGGTTTTTCAACACTAACACAGGTGCGAAAAGTGGTTTTTCCACACTAATACAAGTGCAAAAGTGGTTTCCTGCACCAACACAAGTGCGAAAAGTGGTTTTTCAACACTAACACAAGTGCGAAAAGTGGTTTTCCACACTAATACAAGTGCAAAAGTGGTTTCCTGCACCAACACAAGTGCGAAAAGTGGTTTTTCAACACTAACACAAGTGCGAAAAGTGGTTTTTCCACACTAATACAAGTACAAAAGTGGTTTCCTGCACCAACACAAGTGCGAAAAGTGGTTTTTCAACACTAACACAAGTGCGAAAAGTGGTTTTTCAACACTAACACAAGTGCGAAAAGTGGTTTTTCCACACTAATACAAGTGCAAAAGTGGTTTCCTGCACCAACACAAGTGCGAAAAGTGGTTTTTCAACACTAACACAAGTGCGAAAAGTGGTTTTTCAACACTATCACAAGTGCAAAAAGTGTTTTTTCCACACTAATACAAGTGCAAAAGTGGTTTCCTGCACCAACACAAGTGCGAAAAGTGGTTTTTCAACACTAACACAAGTGCGAAAAGTGGTTTTTCAACACTAACACAAGTGCGAAAAGTGTTTTTTCCACACTAATACAAGTGCAAAAGTGGTTTCCTGCACCAACACAAGTGCGAAAAGTGGTTTTTCAACACTAACAGAAGTGCGAAAAGTGGTTTTTCAACACTAACACAAGTGCGAAAAGTGGTTTTTCCATACTAATACAAGTGCAAAAGTGGTTTCCTGCACCAACACAAATGCGAAAAGTGGTTTTTCAACACCAACACAAGTGCGAAAAGTAGTTTTTCATCACTATCACAAGTGCAAAAAGTGTTTTTTCCACACTAATACAAGTGCAAAAGTGGTTTCCTGCACCAACACAAGTGCAAAAAGTGGTTTTTCAACACTAACACAAGTGCGAAAAGTGTTTTTGCCACACTAAAACAAGTGCAAAAGTGGTTTCCTGCACCAACACAAGTGCGAAAAGTGGTTTTTCAACAGTAACACAAGTGCGAAAAGTGGTTTTTCAACACCAACACAAGTGCGAAAAGTGGTTTTTCAACACTAACACAAGTGCGAAAAGTGGTTTTTCCACACTAATACAAGTGCAAAAGTGGTTTCCTGTACCAACACAAGTGCGAAAAGTGGTTTTTCAACACTAACACAAGTGCGAAAAGTGGTTTTTCAACACTATCACAAGTGCAAAAAGTGTTTTTTCCACACTAATACAAGTGCAAAAGCGGTTTACTGCACCAACACAAGTGTGAAAAGTGGTTTTTCAACACTAACACAAGTGCGAAAAGTGGTTTTTCAACACTATCACAAGTGCAAAAAGTGTTTTTTCCACACTAATACAAGTGCAAAAGTGGTTTCCTGCACCAACATAAGTGCGAAAAGTGGTTTTTCAACACTAACACAAGTGCGAAAAGTGGTTTTTCAACACTATCACAAGTGCAAAAAGTGTTTTTTCCACACTAATACAAATGCAAAAGTGGTTTCCTGCACAAACACAAGTGCGAAAAGTGGTTTTTCAACACTAACACAAGTGCGAAAAGTGCTTTTTCAACACTAACACAAGTGCGAAAAGTGGTTTTTCCACAGTAATACAAGTGCAAAAGTGGTTTCCTGCACCAACACAAGTGCGAAAAGTGGTTTTTCAACACTAACACAAGTGCGAAAAGTGGTTTTTCAACACTATCACAAGTGCGAAAAGTGGTTTTTCAACACTAACACAAGTGCGAAAAGTGGTTTTTCAACACTAACACAGGTGCGAAAAGTGGTTTTTCCACACTAATACAAGTGCAAAAGTGGTTTCCTGCACCAACACAAGTGCGAAAAGTGGTTTTTCAACACTAACACAAGTGCGAAAAGTGGTTTTTCAACACTATCACAAGTGCAAAAAAGTGTTTTTTCCACACTACTGCAAGTGCAAAAGTGGTTTCCTGCACCAACACAAGTGCGAAAAGTGGTTTTTCAACACTAACACAAGTGCGAAAAGTGTTTTTTCCACACTAATACAAGTGCAAAAGTGGTTTCCTGCACCAACACAAGTGCGAAAAGTGGTTTTTCAACACTAACACAAGTGCGAAAAGTGGTTTTTCAACACTAACACAAGTGCGAAAAGTGGTTTTTCAACACTAACACAAGTGCGAAAAGTGTTTTTTCCACACTAATACAAGTGCAAAAGTGGTTTTTCAACACTAATACAAGTGCGAAAAGTGGTTTTTCAACACTAACACAAGTGCGAAAAGTGGTTTTTCCACACTAATACAAGTGCAAAAGTGGTTTCCTGCACCAACACAAGTGCGAAAAGTGGTTTTTCAACACTAACACAAGTGCGAAAAGTGGTTTTTCAACACTATCACAAGTGCGAAAAGTGTTTTTTCCACACTAATACAAGTGCAAAAGCGGTTTACTGCACCAACACAAGTGTGAAAAGTGGTTTTTCAACACTAACACAAGTGCGAAAAGTGGTTTTTCAACACTATTAAAAGTGCAAAAAGTGTTTTTTCCACACTAATACAAGTGCAAAAGTGGTTTCCTGCACCAACATAAGTGCGAAAAGTGGTTTTTCAACACTAACACAAGTGCAAAAAGTGGTTTTTCAACACTATCACAAGTGCAAAAAGTGTTTTTTCCACACTAATACAAATGCAAAAGTGGTTTCCTGCACAAACACAAGTGCGAAAAGTGGTTTTTCAACACTAACACAAGTGCGAAAAGTGCTTTTTCAACACTAACACAAGTGCGAAAAGTGGTTTTTCCACAGTAATACAAGTGCAAAAGTGGTTTCCTGCACCAACACAAGTGCGAAAAGTGGTTTTTCAACACTAACACAAGTGCGAAA
This sequence comes from Myxine glutinosa, assembly GCF_964187855.1. Lineage (NCBI taxonomy): Eukaryota > Metazoa > Chordata > Myxini > Myxiniformes > Myxinidae > Myxine > Myxine glutinosa. The sequence goes on along the minus strand of NW_027617193.1, from coordinate 111,441 downwards.
AGTGGTTTTTCAACACTATCACAAGTGCGAAAAGTGGTTTTTCAACACTAACACAAGTGCGAAAAGTGGTTTTTCAACACTAACACAGGTGCGAAAAGTGGTTTTTCCACACTAATACAAGTGCAAAAGTGGTTTCCTGCACCAACACAAGTGCGAAAAGTGGTTTTTCAACACTAACACAAGTGCGAAAAGTGGTTTTTCAACACTATCACAAGTGCAAAAAAGTGTTTTTTCCACACTACTACAAGTGCAAAAGTGGTTTCCTGCACCAACACAAGTGCGAAAAGTGGTTTTTCAACACTAACACAAGTGCGAAAAGTGTTTTTTCCACACTAATACAAGTGCAAAAGTGGTTTCCTGCACCAACACAAGTGCGAAAAGTGGTTTTTCAACACTAACACAAGTGCGAAAAGTGTTTTTTCCACACTAATACAAGTGCAAAAGTGGTTTCCTGCACCAACACAAGTGCGAAAAGTGGTTTTTCAACACTAACACAAGTGCGAAAAGTGGTTTTTCAACACTAACACAAGTGCGAAAAGTGGTTTTTCAACACTAACACAAGTGCGAAAAGTGTTTTTTCCACACTAATACAAGTGCAAAAGTGGTTTCCTGCACCAACACAAGTGCAAAAAGTGGTTTTTCAACACTAACACAAGTGCGAAAAGTGGTTTTTCAACACTAACACAAGTGCGAAAAGTGGTTTTTCAACACTAACACAGGTGCGAAAAGTGGTTTTTCCACACTAATACAAGTGCAAAAGTGGTTTCCTGCACCAACACAAGTGCGAAAAGTGGTTTTTCAACACTAACACAAGTGCGAAAAGTGGTTTTTCAACACTATCACAAGTGCAAAAAGTGTTTTTCCACACCAATACAAGTGCAAAAGTGGTTTCCTGCACCAACACAAGTGCGAAAAGTGGTTTTTCAACACTAACACAAGTGCGAAAAGTGGTTTTTCAACACTAACACAAGTGCGAAAAGTGTTTTTTCCACACTAATACAAGTGCAAAAGTGGTTTCCTGCACCAACACAAGTGCGAAAAGTGGTTTTTCAACACTAACACAAGTGCGAAAAGTGGTTTTTCAACACTAACACAAGTGCGAAAAGTGGTTTTTCAACACTAACACAAGTGCGAAAAGTGTTTTTTCCACACTAATACAAGTGCAAAAGTGGTTTCCTGCACCAACACAAGTGCGAAAAGTGGTCTTTCAACACTAACACAAGTGCGAAAGTGGTTTTTCAACACTATCACAAGTGCAAAAAGTGTTTTTTCCACACTAATACAAGTGCAAAAGTGGTTTCCTGCACCAACACAAGTGCGAAAAGTGGTTTTTCAACACTAACACAAGTGCGAAAAGTGGTTTTTCAACACTAACACAAGTGCGAAAAGTGTTTTTTCCACACTAATACAAGTGCAAAAGTGGTTTCCTGCACCAACACAAGTGCGAAAAGTGGTTTTTCAACACTAACAGAAGTGCGAAAAGTGGTTTTTCAACACTAACACAAGTGCGAAAAGTGGTTTTTCCATACTAATACAAGTGCAAAAGTGGTTTCCTGCACCAACACAAATGCGAAAAGTGGTTTTTCAACACTAACACAAGTGCGAAAAGTAGTTTTTCATCACTATCACAAGTGCAAAAAGTGTTTTTTCCACACTAATACAAGTGCAAAAGTGGTTTCCTGCACCAACACAAGTGCAAAAAGTGGTTTTTCAACACTAACACAAGTGCGAAAAGTGTTTTTGCCACACTAAAACAAGTGCAAAAGTGGTTTCCTGCACCAACACAAGTGCGAAAAGTGGTTTTTCAACAGTAACACAAGTGCGAAAAGTGGTTTTTCAACACCAACACAAGTGCGAAAAGTGGTTTTTCAACACTAACACAAGTGCGAAAAGTGGTTTTTCCACACTAATACAAGTGCAAAAGTGGTTTCCTGTACCAACACAAGTGCGAAAAGTGGTTTTTCAACACTAACACAAGTGCGAAAAGTGGTTTTTCAACACTATCACAAGTGCAAAAAGTGTTTTTTCCACACTAATACAAGTGCAAAAGCGGTTTACTGCACCAACACAAGTGTGAAAAGTGGTTTTTCAACACTAACACAAGTGCGAAAAGTGGTTTTTCAACACTATCACAAGTGCAAAAAGTGTTTTTTCCACACTAATACAAGTGCAAAAGTGGTTTCCTGCACCAACATAAGTGCGAAAAGTGGTTTTTCAACACTAACACAAGTGCGAAAAGTGGTTTTTCAACACTATCACAAGTGCAAAAAGTGTTTTTTCCACACTAATACAAATGCAAAAGTGGTTTCCTGCACAAACACAAGTGCGAAAAGTGGTTTTTCAACACTAACACAAGTGCGAAAAGTGCTTTTTCAACACTAACACAAGTGCGAAAAGTGGTTTTTCCACAGTAATACAAGTGCAAAAGTGGTTTCCTGCACCAACACAAGTGCGAAAAGTGGTTTTTCAACACTAACACAAGTGCGAAAAGTGGTTTTTCAACACTATCACAAGTGCGAAAAGTGGTTTTTCAACACTAACACAAGTGCGAAAAGTGGTTTTTCAACACTAACACAGGTGCGAAAAGTGGTTTTTCCACACTAATACAAGTGCAAAAGTGGTTTCCTGCACCAACACAAGTGCGAAAAGTGGTTTTTCAACACTAACACAAGTGCGAAAAGTGGTTTTTCAACACTATCACAAGTGCAAAAAAGTGTTTTTTCCACACTACTGCAAGTGCAAAAGTGGTTTCCTGCACCAACACAAGTGCGAAAAGTGGTTTTTCAACACTAACACAAGTGCGAAAAGTGTTTTTTCCACACTAATACAAGTGCAAAAGTGGTTTCCTGCACCAACACAAGTGCGAAAAGTGGTTTTTCAACACTAACACAAGTGCGAAAAGTGGTTTTTCAACACTAACACAAGTGCGAAAAGTGGTTTTTCAACACTAACACAAGTGCGAAAAGTGTTTTTTCCACACTAATACAAGTGCAAAAGTGGTTTTTCAACACTAACACAAGTGCGAAAAGTGGTTTTTCAACACTAACACAAGTGCGAAAAGTGGTTTTTCCACACTAATACAAGTGCAAAAGTGGTTTCCTGCACCAACACAAGTGCGAAAAGTGGTTTTTCAACACTAACACAAGTGCGAAAAGTGGTTTTTCAACACTATCACAAGTGCGAAAAGTGTTTTTTCCACACTAATACAAGTGCAAAAGCGGTTTACTGCACCAACACAAGTGTGAAAAGTGGTTTTTCAACACTAACACAAGTGCGAAAAGTGGTTTTTCAACACTATCACAAGTGCAAAAAGTGTTTTTTCCACACTAATACAAGTGCAAAAGTGGTTTCCTGCACCAACATAAGTGCGAAAAGTGGTTTTTCAACACTAACACAAGTGCGAAAAGTGGTTTTTCAACACTATCACAAGTGCAAAAAGTGTTTTTTCCACACTAATACAAATGCAAAAGTGGTTTCCTGCACAAACACAAGTGCGAAAAGTGGTTTTTCAACACTAACACAAGTGCGAAAAGTGCTTTTTCAACACTAACACAAGTGCGAAAAGTGGTTTTTCCACAGTAATACAAGTGCAAAAGTGGTTTCCTGCACCAACACAAGTGCGAAAAGTGGTTTTTCAACACTAACACAAGTGCGAAAAGTGGTTTTTCAACACTATCACAAGTGCGAAAAGTGGTTTTTCAACACTAACACAAGTGCGAAAAGTGGTTTTTCAACACTAACACAGGTGCGAAAAGTGGTTTTTCCACACTAATACAAGTGCAAAAGTGGTTTCCTGCACCAACACAAGTGCGAAAAGTGGTTTTTCAACACTAACACAAGTGCGAAAAGTGGTTTTTCAACACTATCACAAGTGCAAAAAAGTGTTTTTTCCACACTACTACAAGTGCAAAAGTGGTTTCCTGCACCAACACAAGTGCGAAAAGTGGTTTTTCAACACTAACACAAGTGCGAAAAGTGTTTTTTCCACACTAATACAAGTGCAAAAGTGGTTTCCTGCACCAACACAAGTGCGAAAAGTGGTTTTTCAACACTAACACAAGTGCGAAAAGTGTTTTTTCCACACTAATACAAGTGCAAAAGTGGTTTCCTGCACCAACACAAGTGCGAAAAGTGGTTTTTCAACACTAACACAAGTGCGAAAAGTGGTTTTTCAACACTAACACAAGTGCGAAAAGTGGTTTTTCAACACTAACACAAGTGCGAAAAGTGTTTTTTCCACACTAATACAAGTGCAAAAGTGGTTTCCTGCACCAACACAAGTGCAAAAAGTGGTTTTTCAACACTAACACAAGTGCGAAAAGTGGTTTTTCAACACTAACACAAGTGCGAAAAGTGGTTTTTCAACACTAACACAGGTGCGAAAAGTGGTTTTTCCACACTAATACAAGTGCAAAAGTGGTTTCCTGCACCAACACAAGTGCGAAAAGTGGTTTTTCAACACTAACACAAGTGCGAAAAGTGGTTTTTCAACACTATCACAAGTGCAAAAAGTGTTTTTCCACACCAATACAAGTGCAAAAGTGGTTTCCTGCACCAACACAAGTGCGAAAAGTGGTTTTTCAACACTAACACAAGTGCGAAAAGTGGTTTTTCAACACTAACACAAGTGCGAAAAGTGTTTTTTCCACACTAATACAAGTGCAAAAGTGGTTTCCTGCACCAACACAAGTGCGAAAAGTGGTTTTTCAACACTAACACAAGTGCGAAAAGTGGTTTTTCAACACTAACACAAGTGCGAAAAGTGGTTTTTCAACACTAACACAAGTGCGAAAAGTGTTTTTTCCACACTAATACAAGTGCAAAAGTGGTTTCCTGCACCAACACAAGTGCGAAAAGTGGTCTTTCAACACTAACACAAGTGCGAAAGTGGTTTTTCAACACTATCACAAGTGCAAAAAGTGTTTTTTCCACACTAATACAAGTGCAAAAGTGGTTTCCTGCACCAACACAAGTGCGAAAAGTGGTTTTTCAACACTAACACAAGTGCGAAAAGTGGTTTTTCAACACTAACACAAGTGCGAAAAGTGATTTTTCCACACTAATACAAGTGCAAAAGTGGTTTCCTGCACCAACACAAGTGCGAAAAGTGGTTTTTCAACACTAACACAAGTGCGAAAAGTGGTTTTTCAACACTATCACAAGTGCAAAAAGTGTTTTTTCCACACTAATACAAATGCAAAAGTGGTTTCCTGCACAAACACAAGTGCGAAAAGTGGTTTTTCAACACTAACACAAGTGCAAAAGTGGTTTCCTGCACCAACATAAGTGCGAAAAGTGGTTTTTCAACACTAACACAAGTGCGAAAAGTGGTTTTTCAACACTATCACAAGTGCAAAAAGTGTTTTTTCCACACTAATACAAATGCAAAAGTGGTTTCCTGCACAAACACAAGTGCGAAAAGTGGTTTTTCAACACTAACACAAGTGCGAAAAGTGGTTTTTCAACACTATCACAAGTGCAAAAAGTGTTTTTTCCACACTAATACAAATGCAAAAGTGGTTTCCTGCACAAACACAAGTGCGAAAAGTGGTTTTTCAACACTAACACAAGTGCGAAAAGTGCTTTTTCAACACTAACACAAGTGCGAAAAGTGGTTTTTCCACAGTAATACAAGTGCAAAAGTGGTTTCCTGCACCAACATAAGTGCGAAAAGTGGTTTTTCAACACTAACACAAGTGCGAAAAGTGGTTTTTCAACACTATCACAAGTGCAAAAAGTGTTTTTTCCACACTAATACAAATGCAAAAGTGGTTTCCTGCACAAACACAAGTGCGAAAAGTGGTTTTTCAACACTAACACAAGTGCGAAAAGTGCTTTTTCAACACTAACACAAGTGCGAAAAGTGGTTTTTCCACAGTAATACAAGTGCAAAAGTGGTTTCCTGCACCAACACAAGTGCGAAAAGTGGTTTTTCAACACTAACACAAGTGCGAAAAGTGGTTTTTCAACACTATCACAAGTGCGAAAAGTGGTTTTTCAACACTAACACAAGTGCGAAAAGTGGTTTTTCAACACTAACACAGGTGCGAAAAGTGGTTTTTCCACACTAATACAAGTGCAAAAGTGGTTTCCTGCACCAACACAAGTGCGAAAAGTGGTTTTTCAACACTAACACAAGTGCGAAAAGTGGTTTTTCAACACTATCACAAGTGCAAAAAAGTGTTTTTTCCACACTACTACAAGTGCAAAAGTGGTTTCCTGCACCAACACAAGTGCGAAAAGTGGTTTTTCAACACTAACACAAGTGCGAAAAGTGTTTTTTCCACACTAATACAAGTGCAAAAGTGGTTTCCTGCACCAACACAAGTGCGAAAAGTGGTTTTTCAACACTAACACAAGTGCGAAAAGTGTTTTTTCCACACTAATACAAGTGCAAAAGTGGTTTCCTGCACCAACACAAGTGCGAAAAGTGGTTTTTCAACACTAACACAAGTGCGAAAAGTGGTTTTTCAACACTAACACAAGTGCGAAAAGTGGTTTTTCAGCACTAACACAAGTGCGAAAAGTGTTTTTTCCACACTAATACAAGTGCAAAAGTGGTTTCCTGCACCAACACAAGTGCAAAAAGTGGTTTTTCAACACTAACACAAGTGCGAAAAGTGGTTTTTCAACACTAACACAAGTGCGAAAAGTGGTTTTTCAACACTAACACAGGTGCGAAAAGTGGTTTTTCCACACTAATACAAGTGCAAAAGTGGTTTCCTGCACCAACACAAGTGCGAAAAGTGGTTTTTCAACACTAACACAAGTGCGAAAAGTGGTTTTTCAACACTATCACAAGTGCAAAAAGTGTTTTTCCACACCAATACAAGTGCAAAAGTGGTTTCCTGCACCAACACAAGTGCGAAAAGTGGTTTTTCAACACTAACACAAGTGCGAAAAGTGGTTTTTCAACACTAACACAAGTGCGAAAAGTGTTTTTTCCACACTAATACAAGTGCAAAAGTGGTTTCCTGCACCAACACAAGTGCGAAAAGTGGTTTTTCAACACTAACACAAGTGCGAAAAGTGGTTTTTCAACACTAACACAAGTGCGAAAAGTGGTTTTTCAACACTAACACAAGTGCGAAAAGTGTTTTTTCCACACTAATACAAGTGCAAAAGTGGTTTCCTGCACCAACACAAGTGCGAAAAGTGGTCTTTCAACACTAACACAAGTGCGAAAGTGGTTTTTCAACACTATCACAAGTGCAAAAAGTGTTTTTTCCACACTAATACAAGTGCAAAAGTGGTTTCCTGCACCAACACAAGTGCGAAAAGTGGTTTTTCAACACTAACACAAGTGCGAAAAGTGGTTTTTCAACACTAACACAAGTGCGAAAAGTGATTTTTCCACACTAATACAAGTGCAAAAGTGGTTTCCTGCACCAACACAAGTGCGAAAAGTGGTTTTTCAACACTAACACAAGTGCGAAAAGTGGTTTTTCAACACTATCACAAGTGCAAAAAGTGTTTTTTCCACACTAATACAAATGCAAAAGTGGTTTCCTGCACAAACACAAGTGCGAAAAGTGGTTTTTCAACACTAACACAAGTGCAAAAGTGGTTTCCTGCACCAACATAAGTGCGAAAAGTGGTTTTTCAACACTAACACAAGTGCGAAAAGTGGTTTTTCAACACTATCACAAGTGCAAAAAGTGTTTTTTCCACACTAATACAAATGCAAAAGTGGTTTCCTGCACAAACACAAGTGCGAAAAGTGGTTTTTCAACACTAACACAAGTGCGAAAAGTGCTTTTTCAACACTAACACAAGTGCGAAAAGTGGTTTTTCCACACTAATACAAGTGCAAAAGTGGTTTCCTGCACCAACGCAAGTGCGAAAAGTGGTTTTTCAACACTAACACAAGTGCGAAAAGTGGTTTTTCAACACTATCACAAGTGCGAAAAGTGGTTTTTCAACACTAACACAAGTGCGAAAAGTGGTTTTTCAACACTAACACAGGTGCGAAAAGTGGTTTTTCCACACTAATACAAGTGCAAAAGTGGTTTCCTGCACCAACACAAGTGCGAAAAGTGGTTTTTCAACACTAACACAAGTGCGAAAAGTGGTTTTCCACACTAATACAAGTGCAAAAGTGGTTTCCTGCACCAACACAAGTGCGAAAAGTGGTTTTTCAACACTAACACAAGTGCGTAAAGTGGTTTTTCCACACTAATACAAGTACAAAAGTGGTTTCCTGCACCAACACAAGTGCGAAAAGTGGTTTTTCAACACTAACACAAGTGCGAAAAGTGGTTTTTCAACACTAACACAAGTGCGAAAAGTGGTTTTTCCACACTAATACAAGTGCAAAAGTGGTTTCCTGCACCAACACAAGTGCGAAAAGTGGTTTTTCAACACTAACACAAGTGCGAAAAGTGGTTTTTCAACACTATCACAAGTGCAAAAAGTGTTTTTTCCACACTAATACAAGTGCAAAAGTGGTTTCCTGCACCAACACAAGTGCGAAAAGTGGTTTTTCAACACTAACACAAGTGCGAAAAGTGGTTTTTCAACACTAACACATGTGCGAAAAGTGTTTTTTCCACACTAATAGAAGTGCAAAAGTGGTTTCCTGCACCAACACAAGTGCGAAAAGTGGTTTTTCAACACTAACAGAAGTGCGAAAAGTGGTTTTTCAACACTAACACAAGTGCGAAAAGTGGTTTTTCCATACTAATACAAGTGCAAAAGTGGTTTCCTGCACCAACACAAATGCGAAAAGTGGTTTTTCAACACTAACACAAGTGCGAAAAGTGTTTTTGCCACACTAAAACAAGTGCAAAAGTGGTTTCCTGCACCAACACAAGTGCGAAAAGTGGTTTTTCAACAGTAACACAAGTGCGAAAAGTGGTTTTTCAACACCAACACAAGTGCGAAAAGTGGTTTTTCAACACTAACACAAGTGCGAAAAGTGGTTTTTCCACACTAATACAAGTGCAAAAGTGGTTTCCTGTACCAACACAAGTGCGAAAAGTGGTTTTTAAACACTAACACAAGTGCGAAAAGTGGTTTTTCAACACTATCACAAGTGCAAAAAGTGTTTTTTCCACACTAATACAAGTGCAAAAGCGGTTTACTGCACCAACACAAGTGTGAAAAGTGGTTTTTCAACACTAACACAAGTGCGAAAAGTGGTTTTTCAACACTATCACAAGTGCAAAAAGTGTTTTTTCCACACTAATACAAGTGCAAAAGTGGTTTCCTGCACCAACATAAGTGCGAAAAGTGGTTTTTCAACACTAACACAAGTGCGAAAAGTGGTTTTTCAACACTATCACAAGTGCAAAAAGTGTTTTTCCACACTAATACAAATGCAAAAGTGGTTTCCTGCACAAACACAAGTGCGAAAAGTGGTTTTTCAACACTAACACAAGTGCGAAAAGTGCTTTTTCAACACTAACACAAGTGCGAAAAGTGGTTTTTCCACAGTAATACAAGTGCAAAAGTGGTTTCCTGCACCAACACAAGTGCGAAAAGTGGTTTTTCAACACTAACACAAGTGCGAAAAGTGGTTTTTCAACACTATCACAAGTGCGAAAAGTGGTTTTTCAACACTAACACAAGTGCGAAAAGTGGTTTTTCAACACTAACACAGGTGCGAAAAGTGGTTTTTCCACACTAATACAAGTGCAAAAGTGGTTTCCTGCACCAACACAAGTGCGAAAAGTGGTTTTTCAACACTAACACAAGTGCGAAAAGTGGTTTTTCAACACTATCACAAGTGCAAAAAAGTGTTTTTTCCACACTACTGCAAGTGCAAAAGTGGTTTCCTGCACCAACACAAGTGCGAAAAGTGGTTTTTCAACACTAACACAAGTGCGAAAAGTGTTTTTTCCACACTAATACAAGTGCAAAAGTGGTTTCCTGCACCAACACAAGTGCGAAAAGTGGTTTTTCAACACTAACACAAGTGCGAAAAGTGGTTTTTCAACACTAACACAAGTGCGAAAAGTGGTTTTTCAACACTAACACAAGTGCGAAAAGTGTTTTTTCCACACTAATACAAGTGCAAAAGTGGTTTCCTGCACCAACACAAGTGCAAAAAGTCGTTTTTCAACACTAACACAAGTGCGAAAAGTGGTTTTTCAACACTAACACAAGTGCGAAAAGTGGTTTTTCCACACTAATACAAGTGCAAAAGTGGTTTCCTGCACCAACACAAGTGCGAAAAGTGGTTTTTCAACACTAACACAAGTGCGAAAAGTGGTTTTTCAACACTATCACAAGTGCGAAAAGTGTTTTTTCCACACTAATACAAGTGCAAAAGCGGTTTACTGCACCAACACAAGTGTGAAAAGTGGTTTTTCAACACTAACACAAGTGCGAAAAGTGGTTTTTCAACACTATCACAAGTGCAAAAAGTGTTTTTTCCACACTAATACAAGTGCAAAAGTGGTTTCCTGCACCAACATAAGTGCGAAAAGTGGTTTTTCAACACTAACACAAGTGCGAAAAGTGGTTTTTCAACACTATCACAAGTGCAAAAAGTGTTTTTTCCACACTAATACAAATGCAAAAGTGGTTTCCTGCACAAACACAAGTGCGAAAAGTGGTTTTTCAACACTAACACAAGTGCGAAAAGTGCTTTTTCAACACTAACACAAGTGCGAAAAGTGGTTTTTCCACAGTAATACAAGTGCAAAAGTGGTTTCCTGCACCAACACAAGTGCGAAAAGTGGTTTTTCAACACTAACACAAGTGCGAAAAGTGGTTTTTCAACACTAACACAAGTGCGAAAAGTGGTTTTTCCACACTAATACAAGTGCAAAAGTGGTTTCCTGCACCAACACAAGTGCGAAAAGTGGTCTTTCAACACTAACACAAGTGCGAAAGTGGTTTTTCAACACTATCACAAGTGCAAAAAGTGTTTTTTCCACACTAATACAAGTGCAAAAGTGGTTTCCTGCACCAACACAAGTGCGAAAAGTGGTTTTTCAACACTAACACAAGTGCGAAAAGTGGTTTTTCAACACTAACACAGGTGCGAAAAGTGGTTTTTCCACACTAATACAAGTGCAAAAGTGGTTTCCTGCACCAACACAAGTGCGAAAAGTGGTTTTCCAACACTAACACAAGTGCGAAAAGTGGTTTTTCAACACTATCACAAGTGCAAAAAGTGTTTTTCCACACCAATACAAGTGCAAAAGTGGTTTCCTGCACCAACACAAGTGCGAAAAGTGGTTTTTCAACACTAACACAAGTGCGAAAAGTGGTTTTTCAACACTAACACAAGTGCGAAAAGTGTTTTTTCCACACTAATACAAGTGCAAAAGTGGATTCCTGCACCAACACAAGTGCGAAAAGTGGTTTTTCAACACTAACACAAGTGCGAAAAGTGGTTTTTCAACACTAAAACAAGTGCGAAAAGTGGTTTTTCAACACTAACACAAGTGCGAAAAGTGTTTTTTCCACACTAATACAAGTGCAAAAGTGGTTTCCTGCACCAACACAAGTGCGAAAAGTGGTCTTTCAACACTAACACAAGTGCGAAAGTGGTTTTTCAACACTATCACAAGTGCAAAAAGTGTTTTTTCCACACTAATACAAGTGCAAAAGTGGTTTCCTGCACCAACACAAGTGCGAAAAGTGGTTTTTCAACACTAACACAAGTGCGAAAAGTGGTTTTTCAACACTAACACAAGTGCGAAAAGTGATTTTTCCACACTAATACAAGTGCAAAAGTGGTTTCCTGCACCAACACAAGTGCGAAAAGTGGTTTTTCAACACTAACACAAGTGCGAAAAGTGGTTTTTCAACACTATCACAAGTGCAAAAAGTGTTTTTTCCACACTAATACAAATGCAAAAGTGGTTTCCTGCACAAACACAAGTGCGAAAAGTGGTTTTTCAACACTAACACAAGTGCAAAAGTGGTTTCCTGCACCAACATAAGTGCGAAAAGTGGTTTTTCAACACTAACACAAGTGCGAAAAGTGGTTTTTCAACACTATCACAAGTGCAAAAAGTGTTTTTTCCACACTAATACAAATGCAAAAGTGGTTTCCTGCACAAACACAAGTGCGAAAAGTGGTTTTTCAACACTAACACAAGTGCGAAAAGTTCTTTTTCAACACTAACACAAGTGCGAAAAGTGGTTTTTCCACACTAATACAAGTGCAAAAGTGGTTTCCTGCACCAACGCAAGTGCGAAAAGTGGTTTTTCAACACTAACACAAGTGCGAAAAGTGGTTTTTCAACACTATCACAAGTGCGAAAAGTGGTTTTTCAACACTAACACAAGTGCGAAAAGTGGTTTTTCAACACTAACACAGGTGCGAAAAGGGGTTTTTCCACACTAATACAAGTGCAAAAGTGGTTTCCTGCACCAACACAAGTGCGAAAAGTGGTTTTTCAACACTAACACAAGTGCGAAAAGTGGTTTTCCACACTAATACAAGTGCAAAAGTGGTTTCCTGCACCAACACAAGTGCGAAAAGTGGTTTTTCAACACTAACACAAGTGCGAAAAGTGGTTTTTCCACACTAATACAAGTACAAAAGTGGTTTCCTGCACCAACACAAGTGCGAAAAGTGGTTTTTCAACACTAACACAAGTGCGAAAAGTGGTTTTTCAACACTAACACAAGTGCGAAAAGTGGTTTTCCACACTAATACAAGTGCAAAAGTGGTTTCCTGCACCAACACAAGTGCGAAAAGTGGTTTTTCAACACTAACACAAGTGCGAAAGTGGTTTTTCAACACTATCACAAGTGCAAAAAGTGTTTTTTCCACACTAATACAAGTGCAAAAGTGGTTTCCTGCACCAACACAAGTGCGAAAAGTGGTTTTTCAACACTAACACAAGTGCGAAAAGTGGTTTTTCAACACTAACACAAGTGCGAAAAGTGTTTTTTCCACACTAATACAAGTGCAAAAGTGGTTTCCTGCACCAACACAAGTGCGAAAAGTGGTTTTTCAACACTAACAGAAGTGCGAAAAGTGGTTTTTCAACACTAACACAAGTGCGAAAAGTGGTTTTTCCATACTAATACAAGTGCAAAAGTGGTTTCCTGCACCAACACAAATGCGAAAAGTGGTTTTTCAACACTAACACAAGTGCGAAAAGTAGTTTTTCATCACTATCACAAGTGCAAAAAGTGTTTTTTCCACACTAATACAAGTGCAAAAGTGGTTTCCTGCACCAACACAAGTGCAAAAAGTGGTTTTTCAACACTAATACAAGTGCGAAAAGTGTTTTTGCCACACTAAAACAAGTGCAAAAGTGGTTTCCTGCACCAACACAAGTGCGAAAAGTGGTTTTTCAACAGTAACACAAGTGCGAAAAGTGGTTTTTCAACACCAACACAAGTGCGAAAAGTGGTTTTTCAACACTAACACAAGTGCGAAAAGTGGTTTTTCCACACTAATACAAGTGCAAAAGTGGTTTCCTGTACCAACACAAGTGCGAAAAGTGGTTTTTCAACACTAACACAAGTGCGAAAAGTGGTTTTTCAACACTATCACAAGTGCAAAAAGTGTTTTTTCCACACTAATACAAGTGCAAAAGCGGTTTACTGCACCAACACAAGTGTGAAAAGTGGTTTTTCAACACTAACACAAGTGCGAAAAGTGGTTTTTCAACACTATCACAAGTGCAAAAAGTGTTTTTTCCACACTAATACAAGTGCAAAAGTGGTTTCCTGCACCAACATAAGTGCGAAAAGTGGTTTTTCAACACTAACACAAGTGCGAAAAGTGGTTTTTCAACACTATCACAAGTGCAAAAAGTGTTTTTTCCACACTAATACAAATGCAAAAGTGGTTTCCTGCACAAACACAAGTGCGAAAAGTGGTTTTTCAACACTAACACAAGTGCGAAAAGTGCTTTTTCAACACTAACACAAGTGCGAAAAGTGGTTTTTCCACAGTAATACAAGTGCAAAAGTGGTTTCCTGCACCAACACAAGTGTGAAAAGTGGTTTTTCAACACTAACACAAGTGCGAAAAGTGGTTTTTCAACACTATCACAAGTGCGAAAAGTGGTTTTTCAACACTAACACAAGTGCGAAAAGTGGTTTTTCAACACTAACACAGGTGCGAAAAGTGGTTTTTCCACACTAATACAAGTGCAAAAGTGGTTTCCTGCACCAACACAAGTGCGAAAAGTGGTTTTTCAACACTAACACAAGTGCGAAAAGTGGTTTTTCAACACTATCACAAGTGCAAAAAAGTGTTTTTTCCACACTACTGCAAGTGCAAAAGTGGTTTCCTGCACCAACACAAGTGCGAAAAGTGGTTTTTCAACACTAACACAAGTGCGAAAAGTGTTTTTTCCACACTAATACAAGTGCAAAAGTGGTTTCCTGCACCAACACAAGTGCGAAAAGTGGTTTTTCAACACTAACACAAGTGCGAAAAGTGGTTTTTCAACACTAACACAAGTGCGAAAAGTGGTTTTTTAAACACTAACACAAGTGCGAAAAGTGTTTTTTCCACACTAATACAAGTGCAAAAGTGGTTTTTCAACACTAACACAAGTGCGAAAAGTGGTTTTTCAACACTAACACAAGTGCGAAAAGTGGTTTTTCCACACTAATACAAGTGCAAAAGTGGTTTCCTGCACCAACACAAGTGCGAAAAGTGGTTTTTCAACACTAACACAAGTGCGAAAAGTGGTTTTTCAACACTATCACAAGTGCGAAAAGTGTTTTTTCCACACTAATACAAGTGCAAAAGCGGTTTACTGCACCAACACAAGTGTGAAAAGTGGTTTTTCAACACTAACACAAGTGCGAAAAGTGGTTTTTCAACACTATCACAAGTGCAAAAAGTGTTTTTTCCACACTAATACAAGTGCAAAAGTGGTTTCCTGCACCAACATAAGTGCGAAAAGTGGTTTTTCAACACTAACACAAGTGCAAAAAGTGGTTTTTCAACACTATCACAAGTGCAAAAAGTGTTTTTTCCACACTAATACAAATGCAAAAGTGGTTTCCTGCACAAACACAAGTGCGAAAAGTGGTTTTTCAACACTAACACAAGTGCGAAAAGTGCTTTTTCAACACTAACACAAGTGCGAAAAGTGGTTTTTCCACAGTAATACAAGTGCAAAAGTGGTTTCCTGCACCAACACAAGTGCGAAAAGTGGTTTTTCAACACTAACACAAGTGCGAAAAGTGGTTTTTCAACACTATCACAAGTGCGAAAAGTGGTTTTTCAACACTAACACAAGTGCGAAAAGTGGTTTTTCAACACTAACACAGGTGCGAAAAGTGGTTTTTCCACACTAATACAAGTGCAAAAGTGGTTTCCTGCACCAACACAAGTGCGAAAAGTGGTTTTTCAACACTAACACAAGTGCGAAAAGTGGTTTTTCAACACTATCACAAGTGCAAAAAAGTGGTTTTTCCACACTACTACATGTGCAAAAGTGGTTTCCTGCACCAACACAAGTGCGAAAAGTGGTTTTTCAACACTAACACAAGTGCGAAAAGTGTTTTTTCCACACTAATACAAGTGCAAAAGTGGTTTCCTGCACCAACACAAGTGCGAAAAGTGGTTTTTCAACACTAACACAAGTGCGAAAAGTGTTTTTTCCACACTAATACAAGTGCAAAAGTGGTTTCCTGCACCAACACAAGTGCGAAAAGTGGTTTTTCAACACTAACACAAGTGCGAAAAGTGGTTTTTCAACACTAACACAAGTGCGAAAAGTGGTTTTTCAACACTAACACAAGTGCGAAAAGTGTTTTTTCCACACTAATACAAGTGCAAAAGTGGTTTCCTGCACCAACACAAGTGCAAAAAGTGGTTTTTCAACACTAACACAAGTGCGAAAAGTGGTTTTTCAACACTAACACAAGTGCGAAAAGTGGTTTTTCAACATTAACACAAGTGCGAAAAGTGGTTTTTCCACACTAATACAAGTGCAAAAGTGGTTTCCTGCACCAACACAAGTGCGAAAAGTGGTTTTTCAACACTAACACAAGTGCGAAAAGTGGTTTTTCAACACTATCACAAGTGCGAAAAGAGGTTTTTCCACACTAATACAAGTGCAAAAGTGGTTTCCTGCACCAACACAAGTGCGAAAAGTGGTTTTTCAACACTAACACAAGTGCAAAAAGTGGTTTTTCCACACTAATACAAGTACAAAAGTGGTTTCCTGCACCAACACAAGTGCGAAAAGTGGTTTTTCAACACTAACACAAGTGCGAAAAGTGGTTTTTCAACACTATCA
Source organism: Myxine glutinosa (assembly GCF_964187855.1). Lineage (NCBI taxonomy): Eukaryota > Metazoa > Chordata > Myxini > Myxiniformes > Myxinidae > Myxine > Myxine glutinosa. Next base: position 95,260 of record NW_027617193.1, on the reverse strand, counting down.
CAAGTGCAAAAAGTGTTTTTTCCACACTAATACAAATGCAAAAGTGGTTTCCTGCACAAACACAAGTGCGAAAAGTGGTTTTTCAACACTAACACAAGTGCAAAAGTGGTTTCCTGCACCAACATAAGTGCGAAAAGTGGTTTTTCAACACTAACACAAGTGCGAAAAGTGGTTTTTCAACACTATCACAAGTGCAAAAAGTGTTTTTTCCACACTAATACAAATGCAAAAGTGGTTTCCTGCACAAACACAAGTGCGAAAAGTGGTTTTTCAACACTAACACAAGTGCGAAAAGTTCTTTTTCAACACTAACACAAGTGCGAAAAGTGTTTTTTCCACACTAATACAAGTGCAAAAGTGGTTTCCTGCACCAACGCAAGTGCGAAAAGTGGTTTTTCAACACTAACACAAGTGCGAAAAGTGGTTTTTCAACACTATCACAAGTGCGAAAAGTGGTTTTTCAACACTAACACAAGTGCGAAAAGTGGTTTTTCAACACTAACACAGGTGCGAAAAGTGGTTTTTCCACACTAATACAAGTGCAAAAGTGGTTTCCTGCACCAACACAAGTGCGAAAAGTGGTTTTTCAACACTAACACAAGTGCGAAAAGTGGTTTTCCACACTAATACAAGTGCAAAAGTGGTTTCCTGCACCAACACAAGTGCGAAAAGTGGTTTTTCAACACTAACACAAGTGCGAAAAGTGGTTTTTTCCACACTAATACAAGTACAAAAGTGGTTTCCTGCACCAACACAAGTGCGAAAAGTGGTTTTTCAACACTAACACAAGTGCGAAAAGTGGTTTTTCAACACTAACACAAGTGCGAAAAGTGGTTTTTCCACACTAATACAAGTGCAAAAGTGGTTTCCTGCACCAACACAAGTGCGAAAAGTGGTTTTCAACACTAACACAAGTGCGAAAAGTGGTTTTTCAACACTATCACAAGTGCAAAAAGTGTTTTTTCCACACTAATACAAGTGCAAAAGTGGTTTCCTGCACCAACACAAGTGCGAAAAGTGGTTTTTCAACACTAACATAAGTGCGAAAAGTGGTTTTTCAACACTAACACAAGTGCGAAAAGTGTTTTTTCCACACTAATACAAGTGCAAAAGTGGTTTCCTGCACCAACACAAGTGCGAAAAGTGGTTTTTCAACACTAACAGAAGTGCGAAAAGTGGTTTTTCAACACTAACACAAGTGCGAAAAGTGGTTTTTCCATACTAATACAAGTGCAAAAGTGGTTTCCTGCACCAACACAAATGCGAAAAGTGGTTTTTCAACACTAACACAAGTGCGAAAAGTAGTTTTTCATCACTATCACAAGTGCAAAAAGTGTTTTTTCCACACTAATACAAGTGCAAAAGTGGTTTCCTGCACCAACACAAGTGCAAAAAGTGGTTTTTCAACACTAACACAAGTGCGAAAAGTGTTTTTGCCCCACTAAAACAAGTGCAAAAGTGGTTTCCTGCACCAACACAAGTGCGAAAAGTGGTTTTTCAACAGTAACACAAGTGCGAAAAGTGGTTTTTCAACACCAACACAAGTGCGAAAAGTGGTTTTTCAACACTAACACAAGTGCGAAAAGTGGTTTTTCCACACTAATACAAGTGCAAAAGTGGTTTCCTGTACCAACACAAGTGCGAAAAGTGGTTTTTCAACACTAACACAAGTGCGAAAAGTGGTTTTTCAACACTATCACAAGTGCAAAAAGTGTTTTTTCCACACTAATACAAGTGCAAAAGCGGTTTACTGCACCAACACAAGTGTGAAAAGTGGTTTTTCAACACTAACACAAGTGCGAAAAGTGGTTTTTCAACACTATCACAAGTGCAAAAAGTGTTTTTTCCACACTAATACAAGTGCAAAAGTGGTTTCCTGCACCAACATAAGTGCGAAAAGTGGTTTTTCAACACTAACACAAGTGCGAAAAGTGGTTTTTCAACACTATCACAAGTGCAAAAAGTGTTTTTTCCACACTAATACAAATGCAAAAGTGGTTTCCTGCACAAACACAAGTGCGAAAAGTGGTTTTTCAACACTAACACAAGTGCGAAAAGTGCTTTTTCAACACTAACACAAGTGCGAAAAGTGGTTTTTCCACAGTAATACAAGTGCAAAAGTGGTTTCCTGCACCAACACAAGTGTGAAAAGTGGTTTTTCAACACTAACACAAGTGCGAAAAGTGGTTTTTCAACACTATCACAAGTGCGAAAAGTGGTTTTTCAACACTAACACAAGTGCGAAAAGTGGTTTTTCAACACTAACACAGGTGCGAAAAGTGGTTTTTCCACACTAATACAAGTGCAAAAGTGGTTTCCTGCACCAACACAAGTGCGAAAAGTGGTTTTTCAACACTAACACAAGTGCGAAAAGTGGTTTTTCAACACTATCACAAGTGCAAAAAAGTGTTTTTTCCACACTACTGCAAGTGCAAAAGTGGTTTCCTGCACCAACACAAGTGCGAAAAGTGGTTTTTCAACACTAACACAAGTGCGAAAAGTGTTTTTTCCACACTAATACAAGTGCAAAAGTGGTTTCCTGCACCAACACAAGTGCGAAAAGTGGTTTTTCAACACTAACACAAGTGCGAAAAGTGGTTTTTCAACACTAACACAAGTGCGAAAAGTGGTTTTTCAACACTAACACAAGTGCGAAAAGTGTTTTTTCCACACTAATACAAATGCAAAAGTGGTTTCCTGCACAAACACAAGTGCGAAAAGTGGTTTTTCAACACTAACACAAGTGCGAAAAGTGCTTTTTCAACACTAACACAAGTGCGAAAAGTGGTTTTTCCACAGTAATACAAGTGCAAAAGTGGTTTCCTGCACCAACACAAGTGTGAAAAGTGGTTTTTCAACACTAACACAAGTGCGAAAAGTGGTTTTTCAACACTATCACAAGTGCGAAAAGTGGTTTTTCAACACTAACACAAGTGCGAAAAGTGGTTTTTCAACACTAACACAGGTGCGAAAAGTGGTTTTTCCACACTAATACAAGTGCAAAAGTGGTTTCCTGCACCAACACAAGTGCGAAAAGTGGTTTTTCAACACTAACACAAGTGCGAAAAGTGGTTTTTCAACACTATCACAAGTGCAAAAAAGTGTTTTTTCCACACTACTGCAAGTGCAAAAGTGGTTTCCTGCACCAACACAAGTGCGAAAAGTGGTTTTTCAACACTAACACAAGTGCGAAAAGTGTTTTTTCCACACTAATACAAGTGCAAAAGTGGTTTCCTGCACCAACACAAGTGCGAAAAGTGGTTTTTCAACACTAACACAAGTGCGAAAAGTGGTTTTTCAACACTAACACAAGTGCGAAAAGTGGTTTTTCAACACTAACACAAGTGCGAAAAGTGTTTTTTCCACACTAATACAAGTGCAAAAGTGGTTTTTCAACACTAACACAAGTGCGAAAAGTGGTTTTTCAACACTAACACAAGTGCGAAAAGTGGTTTTTCCACACTAATACAAGTGCAAAAGTGGTTTCCTGCACCAACACAAGTGCGAAAAGTGGTTTTTCAACACTAACACAAGTGCGAAAAGTGGTTTTTCAACACTATCACAAGTGCGAAAAGTGTTTTTTCCACACTAATACAAGTGCAAAAGCGGTTTACTGCACCAACACAAGTGTGAAAAGTGGTTTTTCAACACTAACACAAGTGCGAAAAGTGGTTTTTCAACACTATCACAAGTGCAAAAAGTGTTTTTTCCACACTAATACAAGTGCAAAAGTGGTTTCCTGCACCAACATAAGTGCGAAAAGTGGTTTTTCAACACTAACACAAGTGCGAAAAGTGGTTTTTCAACACTATCACAAGTGCAAAAAGTGTTTTTTCCACACTAATACAAATGCAAAAGTGGTTTCCTGCACAAACACAAGTGCGAAAAGTGGTTTTTCAACACTAACACAAGTGCGAAAAGTGCTTTTTCAACACTAACACAAGTGCGAAAAGTGGTTTTTCCACAGTAATACAAGTGCAAAAGTGGTTTCCTGCACCAACACAAGTGCGAAAAGTGGTTTTTCAACACTAACACAAGTGCGAAAAGTGGTTTTTCAACACTATCACAAGTGCGAAAAGTGGTTTTTCAACACTAACACAAGTGCGAAAAGTGGTTTTTCAACACTAACACAGGTGCGAAAAGTGGTTTTTCCACACTAATACAAGTGCAAAAGTGGTTTCCTGCACCAACACAAGTGCGAAAAGTGGTTTTTCAACACTAACACAAGTGCGAAAAGTGGTTTTTCAACACTATCACAAGTGCAAAAAAGTGTTTTTTCCACACTACTACAAGTGCAAAAGTGGTTTCCTGCACCAACACAAGTGCGAAAAGTGGTTTTTCAACACTAACACAAGTGCGAAAAGTGTTTTTTCCACACTAATACAAGTGCAAAAGTGGTTTCCTGCACCAACACAAGTGCGAAAAGTGGTTTTTCAACACTAACACAAGTGCGAAAAGTGTTTTTTCCACACTAATACAAGTGCAAAAGTGGTTTCCTGCACCAACACAAGTGCGAAAAGTGGTTTTTCAACACTAACACAAGTGCGAAAAGTGGTTTTTCAACACTAACACAAGTGCGAAAAGTGGTTTTTCAACACTAACACAAGTGCGAAAAGTGTTTTTTCCACACTAATACAAGTGCAAAAGTGGTTTCCTGCACCAACACAAGTGCAAAAAGTGGTTTTTCAACACTAACACAAGTGCGAAAAGTGGTTTTTCAACACTAACACAAGTGCGAAAAGTGGTTTTTCAACACTAACACAAGTGCGAAAAGTGGTTTTTCCACACTAATACAAGTGCAAAAGTGGTTTCCTGCACCAACACAAGTGCGAAAAGTGGTTTTTCAACACTAACACAAGTGCGAAAAGTGGTTTTTCAACACTATCACAAGTGCGAAAAGAGGTTTTTCCACACTAATACAAGTGCAAAAGTGGTTTCCTGCACCAACACAAGTGCGAAAAGTGGTTTTTCAACACTAACACAAGTGCAAAAAGTGGTTTTTCCACACTAATACAAGTACAAAAGTGGTTTCCTGCACCAACACAAGTGCGAAAAGTGGTTTTTCAACACTAACACAAGTGCGAAAAGTGGTTTTTCAACACTATCACAAGTGCAAAAAGTGTTTTTTCCACACTAATACAAATGCAAAAGTGGTTTCCTGCACAAACACAAGTGCGAAAAGTGGTTTTTCAACACTAACACAAGTGCAAAAGTGGTTTCCTGCACCAACATAAGTGCGAAAAGTGGTTTTTCAACACTAACACAAGTGCGAAAAGTGGTTTTTCAACACTATCACAAGTGCAAAAAGTGTTTTTTCCACACTAATACAAATGCAAAAGTGGTTTCCTGCACAAACACAAGTGCGAAAAGTGGTTTTTCAACACTAACACAAGTGCGAAAAGTTCTTTTTCAACACTAACACAAGTGCGAAAAGTGGTTTTTCCACACTAATACAAGTGCAAAAGTGGTTTCCTGCACCAACGCAAGTGCGAAAAGTGGTTTTTCAACACTAACACAAGTGCGAAAAGTGGTTTTTCAACACTATCACAAGTGCGAAAAGTGGTTTTTCAACACTAACACAAGTGCGAAAAGTGGTTTTTCAACACTAACACAGGTGCGAAAAGTGGTTTTTCCACACTAATACAAGTGCAAAAGTGGTTTCCTGCACCAACACAAGTGCGAAAAGTGGTTTTTCAACACTAACACAAGTGCGAAAAGTGGTTTTCCACACTAATACAAGTGCAAAAGTGGTTTCCTGCACCAACACAAGTGCGAAAAGTGGTTTTTCAACACTAACACAAGTGCGAAAAGTGGTTTTTCCACACTAATACAAGTACAAAAGTGGTTTCCTGCACCAACACAAGTGCGAAAAGTGGTTTTTCAACACTAACACAAGTGCGAAAAGTGGTTTTTCAACACTAACACAAGTGCGAAAAGTGGTTTTTCCACACTAATACAAGTGCAAAAGTGGTTTCCTGCACCAACACAAGTGCGAAAAGTGGTTTTTCAACACTAACACAAGTGCGAAAAGTGGTTTTTCAACACTATCACAAGTGCAAAAAGTGTTTTTTCCACACTAATACAAGTGCAAAAGTGGTTTCCTGCACCAACACAAGTGCGAAAAGTGGTTTTTCAACACTAACACAAGTGCGAAAAGTGGTTTTTCAACACTAACACAAGTGCGAAAAGTGTTTTTTCCACACTAATACAAGTGCAAAAGTGGTTTCCTGCACCAACACAAGTGCGAAAAGTGGTTTTTCAACACTAACAGAAGTGCGAAAAGTGGTTTTTCAACACTAACACAAGTGCGAAAAGTGGTTTTTCCATACTAATACAAGTGCAAAAGTGGTTTCCTGCACCAACACAAATGCGAAAAGTGGTTTTTCAACACTAACACAAGTGCGAAAAGTAGTTTTTCATCACTATCACAAGTGCAAAAAGTGTTTTTTCCACACTAATACAAGTGCAAAAGTGGTTTCCTGCACCAACACAAGTGCAAAAAGTGGTTTTTCAACACTAACACAAGTGCGAAAAGTGTTTTTGCCACACTAAAACAAGTGCAAAAGTGGTTTCCTGCACCAACACAAGTGCGAAAAGTGGTTTTTCAACAGTAACACAAGTGCGAAAAGTGGTTTTTCAACACCAACACAAGTGTGAAAAGTGGTTTTTCAACACTAACACAAGTGCGAAAAGTGGTTTTTCCACACTAATACAAGTGCAAAAGTGGTTTCCTGTGCCAACACAAGTGCGAAAAGTGGTTTTTCAACACTAACACAAGTGCGAAAAGTGGTTTTTCAACACTATCACAAGTGCAAAAAGTGTTTTTTCCACACTAATACAAGTGCAAAAGCGGTTTACTGCACCAACACAAGTGTGAAAAGTGGTTTTTCAACACTAACACAAGTGCGAAAAGTGGTTTTTCAACACTATCACAAGTGCAAAAAGTGTTTTTTCCACACTAATACAAGTGCAAAAGTGGTTTCCTGCACCAACATAAGTGCGAAAAGTGGTTTTTCAACACTAACACAAGTGCGAAAAGTGGTTTTTCAACACTATCACAAGTGCAAAAAGTGTTTTTTCCACACTAATACAAATGCAAAAGTGGTTTCCTGCACAAACACAAGTGCGAAAAGTGGTTTTTCAACACTAACACAAGTGCGAAAAGTGCTTTTTCAACACTAACACAAGTGCGAAAAGTGGTTTTTCCACAGTAATACAAGTGCAAAAGTGGTTTCCTGCACCAACACAAGTGTGAAAAGTGGTTTTTCAACACTAACACAAGTGCGAAAAGTGGTTTTTCAACACTATCACAAGTGCGAAAAGTGGTTTTTCAACACTAACACAAGTGCGAAAAGTGGTTTTTCAACACTAACACAGGTGCGAAAAGTGGTTTTTCCACACTAATACAAGTGCAAAAGTGGTTTCCTGCACCAACACAAGTGCGAAAAGTGGTTTTTCAACACTAACACAAGTGCGAAAAGTGGTTTTTCAACACTATCACAAGTGCAAAAAAGTGTTTTTTCCACACTACTGCAAGTGCAAAAGTGGTTTCCTGCACCAACACAAGTGCGAAAAGTGGTTTTTCAACACTAACACAAGTGCGAAAAGTGTTTTTTCCACACTAATACAAGTGCAAAAGTGGTTTCCTGCACCAACACAAGTGCGAAAAGTGGTTTTTCAACACTAACACAAGTGCGAAAAGTGGTTTTTCAACACTAACACAAGTGCGAAAAGTGGTTTTTCAACACTAACACAAGTGCGAAAAGTGTTTTTTCCACACTAATACAAGTGCAAAAGTGGTTTTTCAACACTAACACAAGTGCGAAAAGTGGTTTTTCAACACTAACACAAGTGCGAAAAGTGGTTTTTCCACACTAATACAAGTGCAAAAGTGGTTTCCTGCACCAACACAAGTGCGAAAAGTGGTTTTTCAACACTAACACAAGTGCGAAAAGTGGTTTTTCAACACTATCACAAGTGCGAAAAGTGTTTTTTCCACACTAATACAAGTGCAAAAGCGGTTTACTGCACCAACACAAGTGTGAAAAGTGGTTTTTCAACACTAACACAAGTGCGAAAAGTGGTTTTTCAACACTATCACAAGTGCAAAAAGTGTTTTTTCCACACTAATACAAGTGCAAAAGTGGTTTCCTGCACCAACATAAGTGCGAAAAGTGGTTTTTCAACACTAACACAAGTGCGAAAAGTGGTTTTTCAACACTATCACAAGTGCAAAAAGTGTTTTTTCCACACTAATACAAATGCAAAAGTGGTTTCCTGCACAAACACAAGTGCGAAAAGTGGTTTTTCAACACTAACACAAGTGCGAAAAGTGCTTTTTAAACACTAACACAAGTGCGAAAAGTGGTTTTTCCACAGTAATACAAGTGCAAAAGTGGTTTCCTGCACCAACACAAGTGCGAAAAGTGGTTTTTCAACACTAACACAAGTGCGAAAAGTGGTTTTTCAACACTATCACAAGTGCGAAAAGTGGTTTTTCAACACTAACACAAGTGCGAAAAGTGGTTTTTCAACACTAACACAGGTGCGAAAAGTGGTTTTTCCACACTAATACAAGTGCAAAAGTGGTTTCCTGCACCAACACAAGTGCGAAAAGTGGTTTTTCAACACTAACACAAGTGCGAAAAGTGGTTTTTCAACACTATCACAAGTGCAAAAAAGTGTTTTTTCCACACTACTACAAGTGCAAAAGTGGTTTCCTGCACCAACACAAGTGCGAAAAGTGGTTTTTCAACACTAACACAAGTGCGAAAAGTGTTTTTTCCACACTAATACAAGTGCAAAAGTGGTTTCCTGCACCAACACAAGTGCGAAAAGTGGTTTTTCAACACTAACACAAGTGCGAAAAGTGTTTTTTCCACACTAATACAAGTGCAAAAGTGGTTTCCTGCACCAACACAAGTGCGAAAAGTGGTTTTTCAACACTAACACAAGTGCGAAAAGTGGTTTTTCAACACTAACACAAGTGCGAAAAGTGGTTTTTCAACACTAACACAAGTGCGAAAAGTGTTTTTTCCACACTAATACAAGTGCAAAAGTGGTTTCCTGCACCAACACAAGTGCAAAAAGTGGTTTTTCAACACTAACACAAGTGCGAAAAGTGGTTTTTCAACACTAACACAAGTGCGAAAAGTGGTTTTTCAACACTAACACAAGTGCGAAAAGTGGTTTTTCCACACTAATACAAGTGCAAAAGTGGTTTCCTGCACCAACACAAGTGCGAAAAGTGGTTTTTCAACACTAACACAAGTGCGAAAAGTGGTTTTTCAACACTATCACAAGTGCGAAAAGAGGTTTTTCCACACTAATACAAGTGCAAAAGTGGTTTCCTGCACCAACACAAGTGCGAAAAGTGGTTTTTCAACACTAACACAAGTGCAAAAAGTGGTTTTTCCACACTAATACAAGTACAAAAGTGGTTTCCTGCACCAACACAAGTGCGAAAAGTGGTTTTTCAACACTAACACAAGTGCGAAAAGTGGTTTTTCAACACTAACACAAGTGCGAAAAGTGGTTTTTCAACACTAACACAGGTGCGAAAAGTGGTTTTTCCACACTAATACAAGTGCAAAAGTGGTTTCCTGCACCAACACAAGTGCGAAAAGTGGTTTTTCAACACTAACACAAGTGCGAAAAGTGGTTTTTCAACACTATCACAAGTGCAAAAAGTGTTTTTCCACACCAATACAAGTGCAAAAGTGGTTTCCTGCACCAACACAAGTGCGAAAAGTGGTTTTTCAACACTAACACAAGTGCGAAAAGTGGTTTTTCAATACTAACACAAGTGCGAAAAGTGTTTTTTCCACACTAATACAAGTGCTAAAGTGGTTTCCTGCACCAACACAAGTGCGAAAAGTGGTTTTTCAACACTAACACAAGTGCGAAAAGTGGTTTTTCAACACTAACACAAGTGCGAAAAGTGGTTTTTCAACACTAACACAAGTGCGAAAAGTGTTTTTTCCACACTAATACAAGTGCAAAAGTGGTTTCCTGCACCAACACAAGTGCGAAAAGTGGTCTTTCAACACTAACACAAGTGCGAAAGTGGTTTTTCAACACTATCACAAGTGCAAAAAGTGTTTTTTCCACACTAATACAAGTGCAAAAGTGGTTTCCTGCACCAACACAAGTGCGAAAAGTGGTTTTTCAACACTAACACAAGTGCGAAAAGTGGTTTTTCAACACTAACACAAGTGCGAAAAGTGATTTTTCCACACTAATACAAGTGCAAAAGTGGTTTCCTGCACCAACACAAGTGCGAAAAGTGGTTTTTCAACACTAACACAAGTGCGAAAAGTGGTTTTTCAACACTATCACAAGTGCAAAAAGTGTTTTTTCCACACTAATACAAATGCAAAAGTGGTTTCCTGCACAAACACAAGTGCGAAAAGTGGTTTTTCAACACTAACACAAGTGCAAAAGTGGTTTCCTGCACCAACATAAGTGCGAAAAGTGGTTTTTCAACACTAACACAAGTGCGAAAAGTGGTTTTTCAACACTATCACAAGTGCAAAAAGTGTTTTTTCCACACTAATACAAATGCAAAAGTGGTTTCCTGCACAAACACAAGTGCGAAAAGTGGTTTTTCAACACTAACACAAGTGCGAAAAGTGCTTTTTCAACACTAACACAAGTGCGAAAAGTGGTTTTTCCACACTAATACAAGTGCAAAAGTGGTTTCCTGCACCAACGCAAGTGCGAAAAGTGGTTTTTCAACACTAACACAAGTGCGAAAAGTGGTTTTTCAACACTATCACAAGTGCGAAAAGTGGTTTTTCAACACTAACACAAGTGCGAAAAGTGGTTTTTCAACACTAACACAGGTGCGAAAAGTGGTTTTTCCACACTAATACAAGTGCAAAAGTGGTTTCCTGCACCAACACAAGTGCGAAAAGTGGTTTTTCAACACTAACACAAGTGCGAAAAGTGGTTTTCCACACTAATACAAGTGCAAAAGTGGTTTCCTGCACCAACACAAGTGCGAAAAGTGGTTTTTCAACACTAACACAAGTGCGAAAAGTGGTTTTTCCACACTAATACAAGTACAAAAGTGGTTTCCTGCACCAACACAAGTGCGAAAAGTGGTTTTTCAACACTAACACAAGTGCGAAAAGTGGTTTTTCAACACTAACACAAGTGCGAAAAGTGGTTTTTCCACACTAATACAAGTGCAAAAGTGGTTTCCTGCACCAACACAAGTGCGAAAAGTGGTTTTTCAACACTAACACAAGTGCGAAAAGTGGTTTTTCAACACTATCACAAGTGCAAAAAGTGTTTTTTCCACACTAATACAAGTGCAAAAGTGGTTTCCTGCACCAACACAAGTGCGAAAAGTGGTTTTTCAACACTAACACAAGTGCGAAAAGTGGTTTTTCAACACTAACACAAGTGCGAAAAGTGTTTTTTCCACACTAATACAAGTGCAAAAGTGGTTTCCTGCACCAACACAAGTGCGAAAAGTGGTTTTTCAACACTAACAGAAGTGTGAAAAGTGGTTTTTCAACACTAACACAAGTGCGAAAAGTGGTTTTTCCATACTAATACAAGTGCAAAAGTGGTTTCCTGCACCAACACAAATGCGAAAAGTGGCTTTTCAACACTAACAGAAGTGCGAAAAGTGGTTTTTCAACACTAACACAAGTGCGAAAAGTGGTTTTTCCATACTAATACAAGTGCAAAAGTGGTTTCCTGCACCAACACAAATGCGAAAAGTGGTTTTTCAACACTAACACAAGTGCGAAAAGTAGTTTTTCATCACTAACACAAGTGCGAAAAGTGTTTTTGCCACACTAAAACAAGTGCAAAAGTGGTTTCCTGCACCAACACAAGTGCGAAAAGTGGTTTTTCAACAGTAACACAAGTGCGAAAAGTGGTTTTTCAACACCAACACAAGTGCGAAAAGTGGTTTTTCAACACTAACACAAGTGCGAAAAGTGGTTTTTCCACACTAATACAAGTGCAAAAGTGGTTTCCTGTACCAACACAAGTGCGAAAAGTGGTTTTTCAACACTAACACAAGTGCGAAAAGTGGTTTTTCAACACTATCACAAGTGCAAAAAGTGTTTTTTCCACACTAATACAAGTGCAAAAGCGGTTTACTGCACCAACACAAGTGTGAAAAGTGGTTTTTCAACACTAACACAAGTGCGAAAAGTGGTTTTTCAACACTATCACAAGTGCAAAAAGTGTTTTTTCCACACTAATACAAGTGCAAAAGTGGTTTCCTGCACCAACATAAGTGCGAAAAGTGGTTTTTCAACACTAACACAAGTGCGAAAAGTGGTTTTTCAACACTATCACAAGTGCAAAAAGTGTTTTTTCCACACTAATACAAATGCAAAAGTGGTTTCCTGCACAAACACAAGTGCAAAAAGTGGTTTTTCAACACTAACACAAGTGCGAAAAGTGCTTTTTCAACACTAACACAAGTGCGAAAAGTGGTTTTTCCACAGTAATACAAGTGCAAAAGTGGTTTCCTGCACCAACACAAGTGCGAAAAGTGGTTTTTCAACACTAACACAAGTGCGAAAAGTGGTTTTTCAACACTATCACAAGTGCGAAAAGTGGTTTTTCAACACTAACACAAGTGCGAAAAGTGGTTTTTCAACACTAACACAGGTGCGAAAAGTGGTTTTTCCACACTAATACAAGTGCAAAAGTGGTTTCCTGCACCAACACAAGTGCGAAAAGTGGTTTTTCAACACTAACACAAGTGCGAAAAGTGGTTTTTCAACACTATCACAAGTGCAAAAAAGTGTTTTTTCCACACTACTGCAAGTGCAAAAGTGGTTTCCTGCACCAACACAAGTGCGAAAAGTGGTTTTTCAACACTAACACAAGTGCGAAAAGTGTTTTTTCCACACTAATACAAGTGCAAAAGTGGTTTCCTGCACCAACACAAGTGCGAAAAGTGGTTTTTCAACACTAACACAAGTGCGAAAAGTGGTTTTTCAACACTAACACAAGTGCGAAAAGTGGTTTTTCAACACTAACACAAGTGCGAAAAGTGTTTTTTCCACACTAATACAAGTGCAAAAGTGGTTTCCTGCACCAACACAAGTGCAAAAATTGGTTTTTCAACACTAACACAAGTGCGAAAAGTGGTTTTTCAACACTAACACAAGTGCGAAAAGTGGTTTTTCCACACTAATACAAGTGCAAAAGTGGTTTCCTGCACCAACACAAGTGCGAAAAGTGGTTTTTCAACACTAACACAAGTGCGAAAAGTGGTTTTTCAACACTATCACAAGTGCGAAAAGTGTTTTTTCCACACTAATACAAGTGCAAAAGCGGTTTACTGCACCAACACAAGTGTGAAAAGTGGTTTTTCAACACTAACACAAGTGCGAAAAGTGGTTTTTCAACACTATCACAAGTGCAAAAAGTGTATTTTCCACACTAATACAAGTGCAAAAGTGGTTTCCTGCACCAACATAAGTGCGAAAAGTGGTTTTTCAACACTAACACAAGTGCGAAAAGTGGTTTTTCAACACTATCACAAGTGCAAAAAGTGTTTTTTCCACACTAATACAAATGCAAAAGTGGTTTCCTGCACAAACACAAGTGCGAAAAGTGGTTTTTCAACACTAACACAAGTGCGAAAAGTGCTTTTTCAACACTAACACAAGTGCGAAAAGTGGTTTTTCCACAGTAATACAAGTGCAAAAGTGGTTTCCTGCACCAACACAAGTGCGAAAAGTGGTTTTTCAACACTAACACAAGTGCGAAAAGTGGTTTTTCAACACTAACACAAGTGCGAAAAGTGGTTTTTCAACACTAACACAAGTGCGAAAAGTGTTTTTTCCACACTAATACAAGTGCAAAAGTGGTTTCCTGCACCAACACAAGTGCGAAAAGTGGTCTTTCAACACTAACACAAGTGCGAAAGTGGTTTTTCAACACTATCACAAGTGCAAAAAGTGTTTTTTCCACACTAATACAAGTGCAAAAGTGGTTTCCTGCACCAACACAAGTGCGAAAAGTGGTTTTTCAACACTAACACAAGTGCGAAAAGTGGTTTTTCAACACTAACACAAGTGCGAAAAGTGGTTTTCCACACTAATACAAGTGCAAAAGTGGTTTCCTGCACCAACACAAGTGCGAAAAGTGGTTTTTCAACACTAACACAAGTGCGAAAAGTGGTTTTTCAACACTATCACAAGTGCAAAAAGTGTTTTTTCCACACTAATACAAATGCAAAAGTGGTTTCCTGCACAAACACAAGTGCGAAAAGTGGTTTTTCAACACTAACACAAGTGCAAAAGTGGTTTCCTGCACCAACATAAGTGCGAAAAGTGGTTTTTCAACACTAACACAAGTGCGAAAAGTGGTTTTTCAACACTATCACAAGTGCAAAAAGTGTTTTTTCCACACTAATACAAATGCAAAAGTGGTTTCCTGCACAAACACAAGTGCGAAAAGTGGTTTTTCAACACTAACACAAGTGCGAAAAGTGCTTTTTCAACACTAACACAAGTGCGAAAAGTGGTTTTTCCACACTAATACAAGTGCAAAAGTGGTTTCCTGCACCAACGCAAGTGCGAAAAGTGGTTTTTCAACACTAACACAAGTGCGAAAAGTGGTTTTTCAACACTATCACAAGTGCGAAAAGTGGTTTTTCAACACTAACACAAGTGCGAAAAGTGGTTTTTCAACACTAACACAGGTGCGAAAAGTGGTTTTTCCACACTAATACAAGTGCAAAAGTGGTTTCCTGCACCAACACAAGTGCGAAAAGTGGTTTTTCAACACTAACACAAGTGCGAAAAGTGGTTTTCCACACTAATACAAGTGCAAAAGTGGTTTCCTGCACCAACACAAGTGCGAAAAGTGGTTTTTCAACACTAACACAAGTGCGAAAAGTGGTTTTTTCCACACTAATACAAGTACAAAAGTGGTTTCCTGCACCAACACAAGTGCGAAAAGTGGTTTTTCAACACTAACACAAGTGCGAAAAGTGGTTTTTCAACACTAACACAAGTGCGAAAAGTGGTTTTTCCACACTAATACAAGTGCAAAAGTGGTTTCCTTCACCAACACAAGTGCGAAAAGTGGTTTTTCAACACTAACACAAGTGCGAAAAGTGGTTTTTCAACACTATCACAAGTGCAAAAAGTGTTTTTTCCACACTAATACAAGTGCAAAAGTGGTTTCCTGCACCAACACAAGTGCGAAAAGTGGTTTTTCAACACTAACAGAAGTGCGAAAAGTGGTTTTTCAACACTAACACAAGTGCGAAAAGTGGTTTTCCACACTAATACAAGTGCAAAAGTGGTTTCCTGCACCAACACAAGTGCGAAAAGTGGTTTTTCAACACTAACACAAGTGCGAAAAGTGGTTTTTCAACACTATCACAAGTGCAAAAAGTGTTTTTTCCACACTAATACAAATGCAAAAGTGGTTTCCTGCACAAACACAAGTGCGAAAAGTGGGTTTTCAACACTAACACAAGTGCAAAAGTGGTTTCCTGCACCAACATAAGTGCGAAAAGTGGTTTTTCAACACTAACACAAGTGCGAAAAGTGGTTTTTCAACACTATCACAAGTGCAAAAAGTGTTTTTTCCACACTAATACAAATGCAAAAGTGGTTTCCTGCACAAACACAAGTGCGAAAAGTGGTTTTTCAACACTAACACAAGTGCGAAAAGTGGTTTTTCAACACTAACACAAGTGCGAAAAGTGTTTTTTCCACACTAATACAAGTGCAAAAGTGGTTTCCTGCACCAACACAAGTGCGAAAAGTGGTTTTTCAACACTAACACAAGTGCGAAAAGTGGTTTTTCAACACTAACACAAGTGCGAAAAGTGGTTTTTCAACACTAACACAAGTGCGAAAAGTGTTTTTTCCACACTAATACAAGTGCAAAAGTGGTTTCCTGCACCAACACAAGTGCAAAAATTGGTTTTTCAACACTAACACAAGTGCGAAAAGTGGTTTTTCAACACTAACACAAGTGCGAAAAGTGGTTTTTCCACACTAATACAAGTGCAAAAGTGGTTTCCTGCACCAACACAAGTGCGAAAAGTGGTTTTTCAACACTAACACAAGTGCGAAAAGTGGTTTTTCAACACTATCACAAGTGCGAAAAGTGTTTTTTCCACACTAATACAAGTGCAAAAGCGGTTTACTGCACCAACACAAGTGTGAAAAGTGGTTTTTCAACACTAACACAAGTGCGAAAAGTGGTTTTTCAACACTATCACAAGTGCAAAAAGTGTATTTTCCACACTAATACAAGTGCAAAAGTGGTTTCCTGCACCAACATAAGTGCGAAAAGTGGTTTTTCAACACTAACACAAGTGCGAAAAGTGGTTTTTCAACACTATCACAAGTGCAAAAAGTGTTTTTTCCACACTAATACAAATGCAAAAGTGGTTTCCTGCACAAACACAAGTGCGAAAAGTGGTTTTTCAACACTAACACAAGTGCGAAAAGTGCTTTTTCAACACTAACACAAGTGCGAAAAGTGGTTTTTCCACAGTAATACAAGTGCAAAAGTGGTTTCCTGCACCAACACAAGTGCGAAAAGTGGTTTTTCAACACTAACACAAGTGCGAAAAGTGGTTTTTCAACACTAACACAAGTGCGAAAAGTGGTTTTTCAACACTAACACAAGTGCGAAAAGTGTTTTTTCCACACTAATACAAGTGCAAAAGTGGTTTCCTGCACCAACACAAGTGCGAAAAGTGGTCTTTCAACACTAACACAAGTGCGAAAGTGGTTTTTCAACACTATCACAAGTGCAAAAAGTGTTTTTTCCACACTAATACAAGTGCAAAAGTGGTTTCCTGCACCAACACAAGTGCGAAAAGTGGTTTTTCAACACTAACACAAGTGCGAAAAGTGGTTTTTCAACACTAACACAAGTGCGAAAAGTGGTTTTCCACACTAATACAAGTGCAAAAGTGGTTTCCTGCACCAACACAAGTGCGAAAAGTGGTTTTTCAACACTAACACAAGTGCGAAAAGTGGTTTTTCAACACTATCACAAGTGCAAAAAGTGTTTTTTCCACACTAATACAAATGCAAAAGTGGTTTCCTGCACAAACACAAGTGCGAAAAGTGGTTTTTCAACACTAACACAAGTGCAAAAGTGGTTTCCTGCACCAACATAAGTGCGAAAAGTGGTTTTTCAACACTAACACAAGTGCGAAAAGTGGTTTTTCAACACTATCACAAGTGCAAAAAGTGTTTTTTCCACACTAATACAAATGCAAAAGTGGTTTCCTGCACAAACACAAGTGCGAAAAGTGGTTTTTCAACACTAACACAAGTGCGAAAAGTGCTTTTTCAACACTAACACAAGTGCGAAAAGTGGTTTTTCCACACTAATACAAGTGCAAAAGTGGTTTGCTGCACCAACGCAAGTGCGAAAAGTGGTTTTTCAACACTAACACAAGTGCGAAAAGTGGTTTTTCAACACTATCACAAGTGCGAAAAGTGGTTTTTCAACACTAACACAAGTGCGAAAAGTGGTTTTTCAACACTAACACAGGTGCGAAAAGTGGTTTTTCCACACTAATACAAGTGCAAAAGTGGTTTCCTGCACCAACACAAGTGCGAAAAGTGGTTTTTCAACACTAACACAAGTGCGAAAAGTGGTTTTCCACACTAATACAAGTGCAAAAGTGGTTTCCTGCACCAACACAAGTGCGAAAAGTGGTTTTTCAACACTAACACAAGTGCGAAAAGTGGTTTTTCCACACTAATACAAGTACAAAAGTGGTTTCCTGCACCAACACAAGTGCGAAAAGTGGTTTTTCAACACTAACACAAGTGCGAAAAGTGGTTTTTCAACACTAACACAAGTGCGAAAAGTGGTTTTTCCACACTAATACAAGTGCAAAAGTGGTTTCCTTCACCAACACAAGTGCGAAAAGTGGTTTTTCAACACTAACACAAGTGCGAAAAGTGGTTTTTCAACACTATCACAAGTGCAAAAAGTGTTTTTTCCACACTAATACAAGTGCAAAAGTGGTTTCCTGCACCAACACAAGTGCGAAAAGTGGTTTTTCAACACTAACAGAAGTGCGAAAAGTGGTTTTTCAACACTAACACAAGTGCGAAAAGTGGTTTTCCACACTAATACAAGTGCAAAAGTGGTTTCCTGCACCAACACAAGTGCGAAAAGTGGTTTTTCAACACTAACACAAGTGCGAAAAGTGGTTTTTCAACACTATCACAAGTGCAAAAAGTGTTTTTTCCACACTAATACAAATGCAAAAGTGGTTTCCTGCACAAACACAAGTGCGAAAAGTGGGTTTTCAACACTAACACAAGTGCAAAAGTGGTTTCCTGCACCAACATAAGTGCGAAAAGTGGTTTTTCAACACTAACACAAGTGCGAAAAGTGGTTTTTCAACACTATCACAAGTGCAAAAAGTGTTTTTTCCACACTAATACAAATGCAAAAGTGGTTTCCTGCACAAACACAAGTGCGAAAAGTGGTTTTTCAACACTAACACAAGTGCGAAAAGTGCTTTTTCAACACTAACACAAGTGCGAAAAGTGGTTTTTCCACACTAATACAAGTGCAAAAGTGGTTTCCTGCACCAACGCAAGTGCGAAAAGTGGTTTTTCAACACTAACACAAGTGCGAAAAGTGGTTTTTCAACACTATCACAAGTGCGAAAAGTGGTTTTTCAACACTAACACAAGTGCGAAAAGTGGTTTTTCAACACTAACACAGGTGCGAAAAGTGGTTTTTCCACACTAATACAAGTGCAAAAGTGGTTTCCTGCACCAACACAAGTGCGAAAAGTGGTTTTTCAACACTAACACAAGTGCGAAAAGTGGTTTTCCACACTAATACAAGTGCAAAAGTGGTTTCCTGCACCAACACAAGTGCGAAAAGTGGTTTTTCAACACTAACACAAGTGCGAAAAGTGGTTTTTCCACACTAATACAAGTACAAAAGTGGTTTCCTGCACCAACACAAGTGCGAAAAGTGGTTTTTCAACACTAACACAAGTGCGAAAAGTGGTTTTTCAACACTAACACAAGTGCGAAAAGTGGTTTTTCCACACTAACACAAGTGCGAAAAGTGGTTTTTCCACACTAATACAAGTGCAAAAGTGGTTTCCTTCACCAACACAAGTGCGAAAAGTGGTTTTTCAACACTAACACAAGTGCGAAAAGTGGTTTTTCAACACTATCACAAGTGCAAAAAGTGTTTTTTCCACACTAATACAAGTGCAAAAGTGGTTTCCTGCACCAACACAAGTGCGAAAAGTGGTTTTTCAACACTAACACAAGTGCGAAAAGTGGTTTTTCAACACTAACACAAGTGCGAAAAGTGTTTTTTCCACACTAATACAAGTGCAAAAGTGGTTTCCTGCACCAACACAAGTGCGAAAAGTGGTTTTTCAACACTAACAGAAGTGCGAAAAGTGGTTTTTCAACACTAACACAGGTGCGAAAAGTGGTTTTTCCATACTAATACAAGTGCAAAAGTGGTTTCCTGCACCAACACAAATGCGAAAAGTGGTTTTTCAACACTAACACAAGTGCGAAAAGTAGTTTTTCATCACTATCACAAGTGCAAAAAGTGTTTTTTCCACACTAATACAAGTGCAAAAGTGGTTTCCTGCACCAACACAAGTGCAAAAAGTGGTTTTTCAACACTAACACAAGTGCGAAAAGTGTTTTTGCCACACTAAAACAAGTGCAAAAGTGGTTTCCTGCACCAACACAAGTGCGAAAAGTGGTTTTTCAACAGTAACACAAGTGCGAAAAGTGGTTTTTCAACACCAACACAAGTGCGAAAAGTGGTTTTTCAACACTAACACAAGTGCGAAAAGTGGTTTTTCCACACTAATACAAGTGCAAAAGTGGTTTCCTGTACCAACACAAGTGCGAAAAGTGGTTTTTCAACACTAACACAAGTGCGAAAAGTGGTTTTTCAACACTATCACAAGTGCAAAAAGTGTTTTTTCCACACTAATACAAGTGCAAAAGCGGTTTACTGCACCAACACAAGTGTGAAAAGTGGTTTTTCAACACTAACACAAGTGCGAAAAGTGGTTTTTCAACACTATCACAAGTGCAAAAAGTGTTTTTTCCACACTAATACAGGTGCAAAAGTGGTTTCCTGCACCAACATAAGTGCGAAAAGTGGTTTTTCAACACTAACACAAGTGCGAAAAGTGGTTTTTCAACACTATCACAAGTGCAAAAAGTGTTTTTTCCACACTAATACAAATGCAAAAGTGGTTTCCTGCACAAACACAAGTGCGAAAAGTGGTTTTTCAACACTAACACAAGTGCGAAAAGTGCTTTTTCAACACTAACACAAGTGCGAAAAGTGCTTTTTCCACAGTAATACAAGTGCAAAAGTGGTTTCCTGCACCAACACAAGTGCGAAAAGTGGTTTTTCAACACTAACACAAGTGCGAAAAGTGGTTTTCCACACTAATACAAGTGCAAAAGTGGTTTTTCAACACTATCACAAGTGCGAAAAGTGGTTTTTCAACACTAACACAAGTGCGAAAAGTGGTTTTTCAACACTAACACAGGTGCGAAAAGTGGTTTTTCCACACTAATACAAGTGCAAAAGTGGTTTCCTGCACCAACACAAGTGCGAAAAGTGGTTTTTCAACACTAACACAAGTGCGAAAAGTGGTTTTCCACACTAATACAAGTGCAAAAGTGGTTTCCTGCACCAACACAAGTGCGAAAAGTGGTTTTTCAACACTAACACAAGTGCGAAAAGTGGTTTTTCCACACTAATACAAGTACAAAAGTGGTTTCCTGCACCAACACAAGTGCGAAAAGTGGTTTTTCAACACTAACACAAGTGCGAAAAGTGGTTTTTCAACACTAACACAAGTGCGAAAAGTGGTTTTTCCACACTAATACAAGTGCAAAAGTGGTTTCCTTCACCAACACAAGTGCGAAAAGTGGTTTTTCAACACTAACACAAGTGCGAAAAGTGGTTTTTCAACACTATCACAAGTGCAAAAAGTGTTTTTTCCACACTAATACAAGTGCAAAAGTGGTTTCCTGCACCAACACAAGTGCGAAAAGTGGTTTTTCAACACTAACACAAGTGCGAAAAGTGGTTTTTCAACACTAACACAAGTGCGAAAAGTGTTTTTTCCACACTAATACAAGTGCAAAAGTGGTTTCCTGCACCAACACAAGTGCGAAAAGTGGTTTTTCAACACTAACAGAAGTGCGAAAAGTGGTTTTTCAACACTAACACAAGTGCGAAAAGTGGTTTTTCCATACTAATACAAGTGCAAAAGTGGTTTCCTGCACCAACACAAATGCGAAAAGTGGTTTTTCAACACTAACACAAGTGCGAAAAGTAGTTTTTCATCACTATCACAAGTGCAAAAAGTGTTTTTTCCACACTAATACAAGTGCAAAAGTGGTTTCCTGCACCAACACAAGTGCAAAAAGTGGTTTTTCAACACTAACACAAGTGCGAAAAGTGTTTTTGCCACACTAAAACAAGTGCAAAAGTGGTTTCCTGCACCAACACAAGTGCGAAAAGTGGTTTTTCAACAGTAACACAAGTGCGAAAAGTGGTTTTTCAACACCAACACAAGTGCGAAAAGTGGTTTTTCAACACTAACACAAGTGCGAAAAGTGGTTTTTCCACACTAATACAAGTGCAAAAGTGGTTTCCTGTACCAACACAAGTGCGAAAAGTGGTTTTTCAACACTAACACAAGTGCGAAAAGTGGTTTTTCAACACTATCACAAGTGCAAAAAGTGTTTTTTCCACACTAATACAAGTGCAAAAGCGGTTTACTGCACCAACACAAGTGTGAAAAGTGGTTTTTCAACACTAACACAAGTGCGAAAAGTGGTTTTTCAACACTATCACAAGTGCAAAAAGTGTTTTTTCCACACTAATACAAGTGCAAAAGTGGTTTCCTGCACCAACATAAGTGCGAAAAGTGGTTTTTCAACACTAACACAAGTGCGAAAAGTGGTTTTTCAACACTATCACAAGTGCAAAAAGTGTTTTTTCCACACTAATACAAATGCAAAAGTGGTTTCCTGCACAAACACAAGTGCGAAAAGTGGTTTTTCAACACTAACACAAGTGCGAAAAGTGCTTTTTCAACACTAACACAAGTGCGAAAAGTGGTTTTTCCACAGTAATACAAGTGCAAAAGTGGTTTCCTGCACCAACACAAGTGCGAAAAGTGGTTTTTCAACACTAACACAAGTGCGAAAAGTGGTTTTTCAACACTATCACAAGTGCGAAAAGTGGTTTTTCAACACTAACACAAGTGCGAAAAGTGGTTTTTCAACACTAACACAGGTGCGAAAAGTGGTTTTTCCACACTAATACAAGTGCAAAAGTGGTTTCCTGCACCAACACAAGTGCGAAAAGTGGTTTTTCAACACTAACACAAGTGCGAAAAGTGGTTTTTCAACACTATCACAAGTGCAAAAAAGTGTTTTTTCCACACTACTGCAAGTGCAAAAGTGGTTTCCTGCACCAACACAAGTGCGAAAAGTGGTTTTTCAACACTAACACAAGTGCGAAAAGTGTTTTTTCCACACTAATACAAGTGCAAAAGTGGTTTCCTGCACCAACACAAGTGCGAAAAGTGGTTTTTCAACACTAACACAAGTGCAAAAAGTGGTTTTTCAACACTAACACAAGTGCGAAAAGTGGTTTTTCAACACTAACACAAGTGCGAAAAGTGTTTTTTCCACACTAATACAAGTGCAAAAGTGGTTTCCTGCACCAACACAAGTGCAAAAAGTGGTTTTTCAACACTAACACAAGTGCGAAAAGTGGTTTTTCAACACTAACACAAGTGCGAAAAGTGGTTTTTCCACACTAATACAAGTGCAAAAGTGGTTTCCTGCACCAACACAAGTGCGAAAAGTGGTTTTTCAACACTAACACAAGTGCGAAAAGTGGTTTTTCAACACTATCACAAGTGCGAAAAGTGTTTTTTCCACACTAATACAAGTGCAAAAGCGGTTTACTGCACCAACACAAGTGTGAAAAGTGGTTTTTCAACACTAACACAAGTGCGAAAAGTGGTTTTTCAACACTATCACAAGTGCAAAAAGTGTTTTTTCCACACTAATACAAGTGCAAAAGTGGTTTCCTGCACCAACATAAGTGCGAAAAGTGGTTTTTCAACACTAACACAAGTGCGAAAAGTGGTTTTTCAACACTATCACAAGTGCAAAAAGTGTTTTTTCCACACTAATACAAATGCAAAAGTGGTTTCCTGCACAAACACAAGTGCGAAAAGTGGTTTTTCAACACTAACACAAGTGCGAAAAGTGCTTTTTCAACACTAACACAAGTGCGAAAAGTGGTTTTTCCACAGTAATACAAGTGCAAAAGTGGTTTCCTGCACCAACACAAGTGCGAAAAGTGGTTTTTCAACACTAACACAAGTGCGAAAAGTGGTTTTTCAACACTATCACAAGTGCGAAAAGTGGTTTTTCAACACTAACACAAGTGCGAAAAGTGGTTTTTCAACACTAACACAGGTGCGAAATGTGGTTTTTCCACACTAATACAAGTGCAAAAGTGGTTTCCTGCACCAACACAAGTGCGAAAAGTGGTTTTTCAACACTAACACAAGTGCGAAAAGTGGTTTTTCAACACTATCACAAGTGCAAAACAGTGTTTTTTCCACACTACTACAAGTGCAAAAGTGGTTTCCTGCACCAACACAAGTGCGAAAAGTGGTTTTTCAACACTAACACAAGTGCAAAAAGTGTTTTTTCCACACTAATACAAGTGCAAAAGTGGTTTCCTGCACCAACACACGTGCGAAAAGTGGTTTTTCAACACTAACACAAGTGCGAAAAGTGGTTTTTCAACACTAACACAAGTGCGAAAAGTGGTTTTTCAACACTAACACAAGTGCGAAAAGTGTTTTTTCCACACTAATACAAGTGCAAAAGTGGTTTCCTGCACCAACACAAGTGCAAAAAGTGGTTTTTCAACACTAACACAAGTGCGAAAAGTGGTTTTTCAACACTAACACAAGTGCGAAAAGTGGTTTTTCAACACTAACACAAGTGCGAAAAGTGGTTTTTCCACACTAATACAAGTGCAAAAGTGGTTTCCTGCACCAACACAAGTGCGAAAAGTGGTTTTTCAACACTAACACAAGTGCGAAAAGTGGTTTTTCAACACTATCACAAGTGCGAAAAGAGGTTTTTCCAAACTAATACAAGTGCAAAAGTGGTTTCCTGCACCAACACAAGTGCGAAAAGTGGTTTTTCAACACTAACACAAGTGCAAAAAGTGGTTTTTCCACACTAATACAAGTACAAAAGTGGTTTCCTGCACCAACACAAGTGCGAAAAGTGGTTTTTCAACACTAACACAAGTGCGAAAAGTGGTTTTTCAACACTATCACAAGTGCAAAAAAGTGTTTTTTCCACACTACTGCAAGTGCAAAAGTGGTTTCCTGCACCAACACAAGTGCGAAAAGTGGTTTTTCAACACTAACACAAGTGCGAAAAGTGTTTTTTCCACACTAATACAAGTGCAAAAGTGGTTTCCTGCACCAACACAAGTGCGAAAAGTGGTTTTTCAACACTAACACAAGTGCGAAAAGTGGTTTTTCAACACTAACACAAGTGCGAAAAGTGGTTTTTCAACACTAACACAAGTGCGAAAAGTGTTTTTTCCACACTAATACAAGTGCAAAAGTGGTTTCCTGCACCAACACAAGTGCAAAAAGTGGTTTTTCAACACTAACACAAGTGCGAAAAGTGGTTTTTCAACACTAACACAAGTGCGAAAAGTGGTTTTTCCACACTAATACAAGTGCAAAAGTGGTTTCCTGCACCAACACAAGTGCGAAAAGTGGTTTTTCAACACTAACACAAGTGCGAAAAGTGGTTTTTCAACACTATCACAAGTGCGAAAAGTGTTTTTTCCACACTAATACAAGTGCAAAAGCGGTTTACTGCACCAACACAAGTGTGAAAAGTGGTTTTTCAACACTAACACAAGTGCGAAAAGTGGTTTTTCAACACTATCACAAGTGCAAAAAGTGTTTTTTCCACACTAATACAAGTGCAAAAGTGGTTTCCTGCACCAACATAAGTGCGAAAAGTGGTTTTTCAACACTAACACAAGTGCGAAAAGTGGTTTTTCCACAGTAATACAAGTGCAAAAGTGGTTTCCTGCACCAACACAAGTGCGAAAAGTGGTTTTTCAACACTAACACAAGTGCGAAAAGTGGTTTTTCAACACTATCACAATTGCGAAAAGTGGTTTTTCAACACTAACACAAGTGCGAAAAGTGGTTTTTCAACACTAACACAAGTGCGAAAAGTGGTTTTTCAACACTAACACAAGTGCGAAAAGTGTTTTTTCCACACTAATACAAGTGCAAAAGTGGTTTCCTGCACCAACACAAGTGCAAAAAGTGGTTTTTCAACACTAACACAAGTGCGAAAAGTGGTTTTTCAACACTAACACAAGTGCGAAAAGTGGTTTTTCAACACTAACACAAGTGCGAAAAGTGGTTTTTCCACACTAATACAAGTGCAAAAGTGGTTTCCTGCACCAACACAAGTGCGAAAAGTGGTTTTTCAACACTAACACAAGTGCGAAAAGTGGTTTTTCAACACTATCACAAGTGCGAAAAGAGGTTTTTCCAAACTAATACAAGTGCAAAAGTGGTTTCCTGCACCAACACAAGTGCGAAAAGTGGTTTTTCAACACTAACACAAGTGCAAAAAGTGGTTTTTCCACACTAATACAAGTACAAAAGTGGTTTCCTGCACCAACACAAGTGCGAAAAGTGGTTTTTCAACACTAACACAAGTGCGAAAAGTGGTTTTTCAACACTAACACAAGTGCGAAAAGTGGTTTTTCAACACTAACACAGGTGCGAAAAGTGGTTTTTCCACACTAATACAAGTGCAAAAGTGGTTTCCTGCACCAACACAAGTGCGAAAAGTGGTTTTTCAACACTAACACAAGTGCGAAAAGTGGTTTATCAACACTATCACAAGTGCAAAAAGTGTTTTTCCACACCAATACAAGTGCAAAAGTGGTTTCCTGCACCAACACAAGTGCGAAAAGTGGTTTTTCAACACTAACACAAGTGCGAAAAGTGGTTTTTCAACACTAACACAAGTGCGAAAAGTGTTTTTTCCACACTAATACAAGTGCAAAAGTGGTTTCCTGCACCAACACAAGTGCGAAAAGTGGTTTTTCAACACTAACACAAGTGCGAAAAGTGGTTTTTCAACACTAACACAAGTGCGAAAAGTGGTTTTTCAACACTAACACAAGTGCGAAAAGTGTTTTTTCCACACTAATACAAGTGCAAAAGTGGTTTCCTGCACCAACACAAGTGCGAAAAGTGGTCTTTCAACACTAACACAAGTGCGAAAGTGGTTTTTCAACACTATCACAAGTGCAAAAAGTGTTTTTTCCACACTAATACAAGTGCAAAAGTGGTTTCCTGCACCAACACAAGTGCGAAAAGTGGTTTTTCAACACTAACACAAGTGCGAAAAGTGGTTTTTCAACACTAACACAAGTGCGAAAAGTGATTTTTCCACACTAATACAAGTGCAAAAGTGGTTTCCTGCACCAACACAAGTGCGAAAAGTGGTTTTTCAACACTAACACAAGTGCGAAAAGTGGTTTTTCAACACTATCACAAGTGCAAAAAGTGTTTTTTCCACACTAATACAAATGCAAAAGTGGTTTCCTGCACAAACACAAGTGCGAAAAGTGGTTTTTCAACACTAACACAAGTGCAAAAGTGGTTTCCTGCACCAACATAAGTGCGAAAAGTGGTTTTTCAACACTAACACAAGTTCGAAAAGTGGTTTTTCAACACTATCACAAGTGCAAAAAGTGTTTTTTCCACACTAATACAAATGCAAAAGTGGTTTCCTGCACAAACACAAGTGCGAAAAGTGGTTTTTCAACACTAACACAAGTGCGAAAAGTGCTTTTTCAACACTAACACAAGTGCGAAAAGTGGTTTTTCCACACTAATACAAGTGCAAAAGTGGTTTCCTGCACCAACGCAAGTGCGAAAAGTGGTTTTTCAACACTAACACAAGTGCGAAAAGTGGTTTTTCAACACTATCACAAGTGCGAAAAGTGGTTTTTCAACACTAACACAAGTGCGAAAAGTGGTTTTTCAACACTAACACAGGTGCAAAAAGTGGTTTTTCCACACTAATACAAGTGCAAAAGTGGTTTCCTGCACCAACACAAGTGCGAAAAGTGGTTTTTCAACACTAACACAAGTGCGAAAAGTGGTTTTCCACACTAATACAAGTGCAAAAGTGGTTTCCTGCACCAACACAAGTGCGAAAAGTGGTTTTTCAACACTAACACAAGTGCGAAAAGTGGTTTTTCCACACTAATACAAGTACAAAAGTGGTTTCCTGCACCAACACAAGTGCGAAAAGTGGTTTTTCAACACTAACACAAGTGCGAAAAGTGGTTTTTCAACACTAACACAAGTGCGAAAAGTGGTTTTTCCACACTAATACAAGTGCAAAAGTGGTTTCCTGCACCAACACAAGTGCGAAAAGTGGTTTTTAAACACTAACACAAGTGCGAAAAGTGGTTTTTCAACACTATCACAAGTGCAAAAAGTGTTTTTTCCACACTAATACAAGTGCAAAAGTGGTTTCCTGCACCAACACAAGTGCGAAAAGTGGTTTTTCAACACTAACACAAGTGCGAAAAGTGGTTTTTCAACACTAACACAAGTGCGAAAAGTGTTTTTTCCACACTAATACAAGTGCAAAAGTGGTTTCCTGCACCAACACAAGTGCGAAAAGTGGTTTTTCAACACTAACAGAAGTGCGAAAAGTGGTTTTTCAACACTAACACAAGTGCGAAAAGTGGTTTTTCCATACTAATACAAGTGCAAAAGTGGTTTCCTGCACCAACACAAATGCGAAAAGTGTTTTTTCAACACTAACACAAGTGCGAAAAGTAGTTTTTCATCACTATCACAAGTGCAAAAAGTGTTTTTTCCACACTAATACAAGTGCAAAAGTGGTTTCCTGCACCAACACAAGTGCAAAAAGTGGTTTTTCAACACTAACACAAGTGCGAAAAGTGTTTTTGCCACACTAAAACAAGTGCAAAAGTGGTTTCCTGCACCAACACAAGTGCGAAAAGTGGTTTTTCAACAGTAACACAAGTGCGAAAAGTGGTTTTTCAACACCAACACAAGTGCGAAAAGTGGTTTTTCAACACTAACACAAGTGCGAAAAGTGGTTTTTCCACACTAATACAAGTGCAAAAGTGGTTTCCTGTACCAACACAAGTGCGAAAAGTGGTTTTTCAACACTAACACAAGTGCGAAAAGTGGTTTTTCAACACTATCACAAGTGCAAAAAGTGTTTTTTCCACACTAATACAAGTGCAAAAGCTGTTTCCTGCACCAACACAAGTGCGAAAAGTGGTTTTTCAACACTAACACAAGTGCGAAAAGTGGTTTTTCAACACTAACACAAGTGCGAAAAGTGGTTTTTCAACACTAACACAAGTGCGAAAAGTGTTTTTTCCACACTAATACAAGTGCAAAAGTGGTTTCCTGCACCAACACAAGTGCGAAAAGTGGTCTTTCAACACTAACACAAGTGCGAAAGTGGTTTTTCAACACTATCACAAGTGCAAAAAGTGTTTTTTCCACACTAATACAAGTGCAAAAGTGGTTTCCTGCACCAACACAAGTGCGAAAAGTGGTTTTTCAACACTAACACAAGTGCGAAAAGTGGTTTTTCAACACTAACACAAGTGCGAAAAGTGATTTTTCCACACTAATACAAGTGCAAAAGTGGTTTCCTGCACCAACACAAGTGCGAAAAGTGGTTTTTCAACACTAACACAAGTGCGAAAAGTGGTTTTTCAACACTATCACAAGTGCAAAAAGTGTTTTTTCCACACTAATACAAATGCAAAAGTGGTTTCCTGCACAAACACAAGTGCGAAAAGTGGTTTTTCAACACTAACACAAGTGCAAAAGTGGTTTCCTGCACCAACATAAGTGCGAAAAGTGGTTTTTCAACACTAACACAAGTGCGAAAAGTGGTTTTTCAACACTATCACAAGTGCAAAAAGTGTTTTTTCCACACTAATACAAATGCAAAAGTGGTTTCCTGCACAAACACAAGTGCGAAAAGTGGTTTTTCAACACTAACACAAGTGCGAAAAGTGCTTTTTCAACACTAACACAAGTGCGAAAAGTGGTTTTTCCACACTAATACAAGTGCAAAAGTGGTTTCCTGCACCAACGCAAGTGCGAAAAGTGGTTTTTCAACACTAACACAAGTGTGAAAAGTGGTTTTTCAACACTATCACAAGTGCGAAAAGTGGTTTTTCAACACTAACACAAGTGCGAAAAGTGGTTTTTCAACACTAACACAGGTGCAAAAAGTGGTTTTTCCACACTAATACAAGTGCAAAAGTGGTTTCCTGCACCAACACAAGTGCGAAAAGTGGTTTTTCAACACTAACACAAGTGCGAAAAGTGGTTTTCCACACTAATACAAGTGCAAAAGTGGTTTCCTGCACCAACACAAGTGCGAAAAGTGGTTTTTCAACACTAACACAAGTGCGAAAAGTGGTTTTTCCACACTAATACAAGTACAAAAGTGGTTTCCTGCACCAACACAAGTGCGAAAAGTGGTTTTTCAACACTAACACAAGTGCGAAAAGTGGTTTTTCAACACTAACACAAGTGCGAAAAGTGGTTTTTCCACACTAATACAAGTGCAAAAGTGGTTTCCTGCACCAACACAAGTGCGAAAAGTGGTTTTTCAACACTAACACAAGTGCGAAAAGTGGTTTTTCAACACTATCACAAGTGCAAAAAGTGTTTTTTCCACACTAATACAAGTGCAAAAGTGGTTTCCTGCACCAACACAAGTGCGAAAAGTGGTTTTTCAACACTAACACAAGTGCGAAAAGTGGTTTTTCAACACTAACACAAGTGCGAAAAGTGTTTTTTCCACACTAATACAAGTGCAAAAGTGGTTTCCTGCACCAACACAAGTGCGAAAAGTGGTTTTTCAACACTAACAGAAGTGCGAAAAGTGGTTTTTCAACACTAACACAAGTGCGAAAAGTGGTTTTTCCATACTAATACAAGTGCAAAAGTGGTTTCCTGCACCAACACAAATGCGAAAAGTGTTTTTTCAACACTAACACAAGTGCGAAAAGTAGTTTTTCATCACTATCACAAGTGCAAAAAGTGTTTTTTCCACACTAATACAAGTGCAAAAGTGGTTTCCTGCACCAACACAAGTGCAAAAAGTGGTTTTTCAACACTAACACAAGTGCGAAAAGTGTTTTTGCCACACTAAAACAAGTGCAAAAGTGGTTTCCTGCACCAACACAAGTGCGAAAAGTGGTTTTTCAACAGTAACACAAGTGCGAAAAGTGGTTTTTCAACACCAACACAAGTGCGAAAAGTGGTTTTTCAACACTAACACAAGTGCGAAAAGTGGTTTTTCCACACTAATACAAGTGCAAAAGTGGTTTCCTGTACCAACACAAGTGCGAAAAGTGGTTTTTCAACACTAACACAAGTGCGAAAAGTGGTTTTTCAACACTATCACAAGTGCAAAAAGTGTTTTTTCCACACTAATACAAGTGCAAAAGCGGTTTACTGCACCAACACAAGTGTGAAAAGTGGTTTTTCAACACTAACACAAGTGCGAAAAGTGGTTTTTCAACACTATCACAAGTGCAAAAAGTGTTTTTTCCACACTAATACAAGTGCAAAAGTGGTTTCCTGCACCAACATAAGTGCGAAAAGTGGTTTTTCAACACTAACACAAGTGCGAAAAGTGGTTTTTCAACACTATCACAAGTGCAAAAAGTGTTTTTTCCACACTAATACAAATGCAAAAGTGGTTTCCTGCACAAACACAAGTGCGAAAAGTGGTTTTTCAACACTAACACAAGTGCGAAAAGTGCTTTTTCAACACTAACACAAGTGCGAAAAGTGGTTTTTCCACAGTAATACAAGTGCAAAAGTGGTTTCCTGCACCAACACAAGTGCGAAAAGTGGTTTTTCAACACTAACACAAGTGCGAAAAGTGGTTTTTCAACACTAACACAAGTGCAAAAAGTGGTTTTTCAACACTAACACAAGTGCGAAAAGTGTTTTTTCCACACTAATACAAGTGCAAAAGTGGTTTCCTGCACCAACACAAGTGCGAAAAGTGGTCTTTCAACACTAACACAAGTGCGAAAGTGGTTTTTCAACACTATCACAAGTGCAAAAAGTGTTTTTTCCACACTAATACAAGTGCAAAAGTGGTTTCCTGCACCAACACAAGTGCGAAAAGTGGTTTTTCAACACTAACACAAGTGCGAAAAGTGGTTTTTCAACACTAACACAGGTGCGAAAAGTGGTTTTTCCACACGAATACAAGTGCAAAAGTGGTTTCCTGCACCAACACAAGTGCGAAAAGTGGTTTTTCAACACTAACACAAGTGCGAAAAGTGGTTTTTCAACACTATCACAAGTGCAAAAAGTGTTTTTCCACACCAATACAAGTGCAAAAGTGGTTTCCTGCACCAACACAAGTGCGAAAAGTGGTTTTTCAACACTAACACAAGTGCGAAAAGTGGTTTTTCAACACTAACACAAGTGCGAAAAGTGTTTTTTCCACACTAATACAAGTGCAAAAGTGGATTCCTGCACCAACACAAGTGCGAAAAGTGGTTTTTCAACACTAACACAAGTGCGAAAAGTGGTTTTTCAACACTAAAACAAGTGCGAAAAGTGGTTTTTCAACACTAACACAAGTGCGAAAAGTGTTTTTTCCACATTAATACAAGTGCAAAAGTGGTTTCCTGCACCAACACAAGTGCGAAAAGTGGTCTTTCAACACTAACACAAGTGCGAAAGTGGTTTTTCAACACTATCACAAGTGCAAAAAGTGTTTTTTCCACACTAATACAAGTGCAAAAGTGGTTTCCTGCACCAACACAAGTGCGAAAAGTGGTTTTTCAACACTAACACAAGTGCGAAAAGTGGTTTTTCAACACTAACACAAGTGCGAAAAGTGATTTTTCCACACTAATACAAGTGCAAAAGTGGTTTCCTGCACCAACACAAGTGCGAAAAGTGGTTTTTCAACACTAACACAAGTGCGAAAAGTGGTTTTTCAACACTATCACAAGTGCAAAAAGTGTTTTTTCCACACTAATACAAATGCAAAAGTGGTTTCCTGCACAAACACAAGTGCGAAAAGTGGTTTTTCAACACTAACACAAGTGCAAAAGTGGTTTCCTGCACCAACATAAGTGCGAAAAGTGGTTTTTCAACACTAACACAAGTGCGAAAAGTGGTTTTTCAACACTATCACAAGTGCAAAAAGTGTTTTTTCCACACTAATACAAATGCAAAAGTGGTTTCCTGCACAAACACAAGTGCGAAAAGTGGTTTTTCAACACTAACACAAGTGCGAAAAGTGCTTTTTCAACACTAACACAAGTGCGAAAAGTGGTTTTTCCACACTAATACAAGTGCAAAAGTGGTTTCCTGCACCAACGCAAGTGCGAAAAGTGGTTTTTCAACACTAACACAAGTGCGAAAAGTGGTTTTTCAACACTATCACAAGTGCGAAAAGTGGTTTTTCAACACTAACACAAGTGCGAAAAGTGGTTTTCAACACTAACACAGGTGCGAAAAGTGGTTTTGCCACACTAATACAAGTGCAAAAGTGGTTTCCTGCACCAACACAAGTGCGAAAAGTGGTTTTTCAACACTAACACAAGTGCGAAAAGTGGTTTTCCACACTAATACAAGTGCAAAAGTGGTTTCCTGCACCAACACAAGTGCGAAAAGTGGTTTTTCAACACTAACACAAGTGCGAAAAGTGGTTTTTCCACACTAATACAAGTACAAAAGTGGTTTCCTGCACCAACACAAGTGCGAAAAGTGGTTTTTCAACACTAACACAAGTGCGAAAAGTGGTTTTTCCACACTAATACAAGTACAAAAGTGGTTTCCTGCACCAACACAAGTGCGAAAAGTGGTTTTTCAACACTAACACAAGTGCAAAAGTGGTTTCCTGCACCAACACAAGTGCGAAAAGTGGTTTTTCAACACTAACACAAGTGCGAAAAGTGGTTTTTCAACACTATCACAAGTGCAAAAAGTGTTTTTTCCACACTAATACAAGTGCAAAAGTGGTTTCCTGCACCAACACAAGTGCGAAAAGTGGTTTTTCAACACTAACACAAGTGCGAAAAGTGGTTTTTCAACACTAACACAAGTGCGAAAAGTGTTTTTTCCACACTAATACAAGTGCAAAAGTGGTTTCCTGCACCAACACAAGTGCGAAAAGTGGTTTTTCAACACTAACAGAAGTGCGAAAAGTGGTTTTTCAACACTAACACACGTGCGAAAAGTGGTTTTTCCATACTAATACAAGTGCAAAAGTGGTTTCCTGCACCAACACAAATGCGAAAAGTGGTTTTTCAACACTAACACAAGTGCGAAAAGTAGTTTTTCATCACTATCACAAGTGCAAAAAGTGTTTTTTCCACACTAATACAAGTGCAAAAGTGGTTTCCTGCACCAACACAAGTGCAAAAAGTGGTTTTTCAACACTAACACAAGTGCGAAAAGTGTTTTTGCCACACTAAAACAAGTGCAAAAGTGGTTTCCTGCACCAACACAAGTGCGAAAAGTGGTTTTTCAACAGTAACACAAGTGCGAAAAGTGGTTTTTCAACACCAACACAAGTGCGAAAAGTGGTTTTTCAACACTAACACAAGTGCGAAAAGTGGTTTTTCCACACTAATACAAGTGCAAAAGTGGTTTCCTGTACCAACACAAGTGCGAAAAGTGGTTTTTCAACACTAACACAAGTGCGAAAAGTGGTTTTTCAACACTATCACAAGTGCAAAAAGTGTTTTTTCCACACTAATACAAGTGCAAAAGCGGTTTACTGCACCAACACAAGTGTGAAAAGTGGTTTTTCAACACTAACACAAGTGTGAAAAGTGGTTTTTCAACACTATCACAAGTGCAAAAAGTGTTTTTTCCACACTAATACAAGTGCAAAAGTGGTTTCCTGCACCAACATAAGTGCGAAAAGTGGTTTTTCAACACTAACACAAGTGCGAAAAGTGGTTTTTCAACACTATCACAAGTGCAAAAAGTGTTTTTTCCACACTAATACAAATGCAAAAGTGGTTTCCTGCACAAACACAAGTGCGAAAAGTGGTTTTTCAACACTAACACAAGTGCGAAAAGTGCTTTTTCAACACTAACACAAGTGCGAAAAGTGGTTTTTCCACAGTAATATAAGTGCAAAAGTGGTTTCCTGCACCAACACAAGTGCGAAAAGTGGTTTTTCAACACTAACACAAGTGCGAAAAGTGGTTTTTCAACACTATCACAAGTGCGAAAAGTGGTTTTTCAACACTAACACAAGTGCGAAAAGTGGTTTTTCAACACTAACACAGGTGCGAAAAGTGGTTTTTCCACACTAATACAAGTGCAAAAGTGGTTTCCTGCACCAACACAAGTGCAAAAAGTGGTTTTTCAACACTAACACAAGTGCGAAAAGTGGTTTTTCAACACTATCACAAGTGCAAAAAAGTGTTTTTTCCACACTACTGCAAGTGCAAAAGTGGTTTCCTGCACCAACACAAGTGCGAAAAGTGGTTTTTCAACACTAACACAAGTGCGAAAAGTGTTTTTTCCACACTAATACAAGTGCAAAAGTGGTTTCCTGCACCAACACAAGTGCGAAAAGTGGTTTTTCAACACTAACACAAGTGCGAAAAGTGGTTTTTCAACACTAACACAAGTGCGAAAAGTGGTTTTTCAACACTAACACAAGTGCGAAAAGTGTTTTTTCCACACTAATACAAGTGCAAAAGTGGTTTTTCAACACTAACACAAGTGCGAAAAGTGGTTTTTCAACACTAACACAAGTGCGAAAAGTGGTTTTTCCACACTAATACAAGTGCAAAAGTGGTTTCCTGCACCAACACAAGTGCGAAAAGTGGTTTTTCAACACTAACACAAGTGCGAAAAGTGGTTTTTCAACACTATCACAAGTGCGAAAAGTGTTTTTTCCAGACTAATACAAGTGCAAAAGCGGTTTACTGCACCAACACAAGTGTGAAAAGTGGTTTTTCAACACTAACACAAGTGCGAAAAGTGGTTTTTCAACACTATCACAAGTGCAAAAAGTGTTTTTTCCACACTAATACAAGTGCAAAAGTGGTTTCCTGCACCAACATAAGTGCGAAAAGTGGTTTTTCAACACTAACACAAGTGCGAAAAGTGCTTTTTCAACACTAACACAAGTGCGAAAAGTGGTTTTTCCACAGTAATACAAGTGCAAAAGTGGTTTCCTGCACCAACACAAGTGCGAAAAGTGGTTTTTCAACACTAACACAAGTGCGAAAAGTGGTTTTTCAACACTATCACAAGTGCGAAAAGTGGTTTTTCAACACTAACACAAGTGCGAAAAGTGGTTTTTCAACACTAACACAGGTGAGAAAAGTGGTTTTTCCACACTAATACAAGTGCAAAAGTGGTTTCCTGCACCAACACAAGTGCGAAAAGTGGTTTTTCAACACTAACACAAGTGCGAAAAGTGGTTTTTCAACACTATCACAAGTGCAAAAAAGTGTTTTTTCCACACTACTACAAGTGCAAAAGTGGTTTCCTGCACCAACACAAGTGCGAAAAGTGGTTTTTCAACACTAACACAAGTGCGAAAAGTGTTTTTTCCACACTAATACAAGTGCAAAAGTGGTTTCCTGCACCAACACAAGTGCGAAAAGTGGTTTTTCAACACTAACACAAGTGCGAAAAGTGTTTTTTCCACACTAATACAAGTGCAAAAGTGGTTTCCTGCACCAACACAAGTGCGAAAAGTGGTTTTTCAACACTAACACAAGTGCGAAAAGTGGTTTTTCAACACTAACACAAGTGCGAAAAGTGGTTTTTCAACACTAACACAAGTGCGAAAAGTGTTTTTTCCACACTAATACAAGTGCAAAAGTGGTTTCCTGCACCAACACAAGTGCAAAAAGTGGTTTTTCAACACTAACACAAGTGCGAAAAGTGGTTTTTCAACACTAACACAAGTGCGAAAAGTGGTTTTTCAACACTAACACAAGTGCGAAAAGTGGTTTTTCCACACTAATACAAGTGCAAAAGTGGTTTCCTGCACCAACACAAGTGCGAAAAGTGGTTTTTCAACACTAACACAAGTGCGAAAAGTGGTTTTTCAACACTATCACAAGTGCGAAAAGAGGTTTTTCCACACTAATACAAGTGCAAAAGTGGTTTCCTGCACCAACACAAGTGCGAAAAGTGGTTTTTCAACACTAACACAAGTGCAAAAAGTGGTTTTTCCACACTAATACAAGTACAAAAGTGGTTTCCTGCACCAACACAAGTGCGAAAAGTGGTTTTTCAACACTAACACAAGTGCGAAAAGTGGTTTTTCAACACTAACACAAGTGCGAAAAGTGGTTTTTCAACACTAACACAGGTGCGAAAAGTGGTTTTTCCACACTAATACAAGTGCAAAAGTGGTTTCCTGCACCAACACAAGTGCGAAAAGTGGTTTTTCAACACTAACACAAGTGCGAAAAGTGGTTTTTCAACACTATCACAAGTGCAAAAAGTGTTTTTCCACACCAATACAAGTGCAAAAGTGATTTCCTGCACCAACACAAGTGCGAAAAGTGGTTTTTCAACACTAACACAAGTGCGAAAAGTGGTTTTTCAACACTAACACAAGTGCGAAAAGTGTTTTTTCCACACTAATACAAGTGCAAAAGTGGTTTCCTGCACCAACACAAGTGCGAAAAGTGGTTTTTCAACACTAACACAAGTGCGAAAAGTGGTTTTTCAACACTAACACAAGTGCGAAAAGTGGTTTTTCAACACTAACACAAGTGCGAAAAGTGTTTTTTCCACACTAATACAAGTGCAAAAGTGGTTTCCTGCACCAACACAAGTGCGAAAAGTGGTCTTTCAACACTAACACAAGTGCGAAAGTGGTTTTTCAACACTATCACAAGTGCAAAAAGTGTTTTTTCCACACTAATACAAGTGCAAAAGTGGTTTCCTGCACCAACACAAGTGCGAAAAGTGGTTTTTCAACACTAACACAAGTGCGAAAAGTGGTTTTTCAACACTAACACAAGTGCGAAAAGTGATTTTTCCACACTAATACAAGTGCAAAAGTGGTTTCCTGCACCAACACAAGTGCGAAAAGTGGTTTTTCAACACTAACACAAGTGCGAAAAGTGGTTTTTCAACACTATCACAAGTGCAAAAAGTGTTTTTTCCACACTAATACAAATGCAAAAGTGGTTTCCTGCACAAACACAAGTGCGAAAAGTGGTTTTTCAACACTAACACAAGTGCAAAAGTGGTTTCCTGCACCAACATAAGTGCGAAAAGTGGTTTTTCAACACTAACACAAGTGCGAAAAGTGGTTTTTCAACACTATCACAAGTGCAAAAAGTGTTTTTTCCACACTAATACAAATGCAAAAGTGGTTTCCTGCACAAACACAAGTGCGAAAAGTGGTTTTTCAACACTAACACAAGTGCGAAAAGTGCTTTTTCAACACTAACACAAGTGCGAAAAGTGGTTTTTCCACACTAATACAAGTGCAAAAGTGGTTTCCTGCACCAACGCAAGTGCGAAAAGTGGTTTTTCAACACTAACACAAGTGCGAAAAGTGGTTTTTCAACACTATCACAAGTGCGAAAAGTGGTTTTTCAACACTAACACAAGTGCGAAAAGTGGTTTTTCAACACTAACACAGGTGCGAAAAGTGGTTTTTCCACACTAATACAAGTGCAAAAGTGGTTTCCTGCACCAACACAAGTGCGAAAAGTGGTTTTTCAACACTAACACAAGTGCGAAAAGTGGTTTTCCACACTAATACAAGTGCAAAAGTGGTTTCCTGCACCAACACAAGTGCGAAAAGTGGTTTTTCAACACTAACACAAGTGCGAAAAGTGGTTTTTCCACACTAATACAAGTACAAAAGTGGTTTCCTGCACCAACACAAGTGCGAAAAGTGGTTTTTCAACACTAACACAAGTGCGAAAAGTGGTTTTTCAACACTAACACAAGTGCGAAAAGTGGTTTTTCCACACTAATACAAGTGCAAAAGTGGTTTCCTGCACCAACACAAGTGCGAAAAGTGGTTTTCAACACTAACACAAGTGCGAAAAGTGGTTTTTCAACACTATCACAAGTGCAAAAAGTGTTTTTTCCACACTAATACAAGTGCAAAAGTGGTTTCCTGCACCAATACAAGTGCGAAAAGTGGTTTTTCAACACTAACACAAGTGCGAAAAGTGGTTTTTCAACACTAACACAAGTGCGAAAAGTGTTTTTTCCACACTAATACAAGTGCAAAAGTGGTTTCCTGCACCAACACAAGTGCGAAAAGTGGTTTTTCAACACTAACAGAAGTGCGAAAAGTGGTTTTTCAACACTAACACAAGTGCGAAAAGTGGTTTTTCCATACTAATACAAGTGCAAAAGTGGTTTCCTGCACCAACACAAATGCGAAAAGTGGTTTTTCAACACTAACACAAGTGCGAAAAGTAGTTTTTCATCACTATCACAAGTGCAAAAAGTGTTTTTTCCACACTAATACAAGTGCAAAAGTGGTTTCCTGCACCAACACAAGTGCAAAAAGTGGTTTTTCAACACTAACACAAGTGCGAAAAGTGTTTTTGCCACACTAAAACAAGTGCAAAAGTGGTTTCCTGCACCAACACAAGTGCGAAAAGTGGTTTTTCAACAGTAACACAAGTGCGAAAAGTGGTTTTTCAACACCAACACAAGTGCGAAAAGTGGTTTTTCAACACTAACACAAGTGCGAAAAGTGGTTTTTCCACACTAATACAAGTGCAAAAGTGGTTTCCTGTACCAACACAAGTGCGAAAAGTGGTTTTTCAACACTAACACAAGTGCGAAAAGTGGTTTTTCAACACTATCACAAGTGCAAAAAGTGTTTTTTCCACACTAATACAAGTGCAAAAGCGGTTTACTGCACCAACATAAGTGCGAAAAGTGGTTTTTCAACACTAACACAAGTGCGAAAAGTGGTTTTTCAACACTATCACAAGTGCAAAAAGTGTTTTTTCCACACTAATACAAATGCAAAAGTGGTTTCCTGCACAAACACAAGTGCGAAAAGTGGTTTTTCAACACTAACACAAGTGCGAAAAGTGCTTTTTCAACACTAACACAAGTGCGAAAAGTGGTTTTTCCACAGTAATACAAGTGCAAAAGTGGTTTCCTGCACCAACACAAGTGCGAAAAGTGGTTTTTCAACACTAACACAAGTGCGAAAAGTGGTTTTTCAACACTATCACAAGTGCGAAAAGTGGTTTTTCAACACTAACACAAGTGCGAAAAGTGGTTTTTCCACACTAATACAAGTGCAAAAGTGGTTTCCTGCACCAACGCAAGTGCGAAAAGTGGTTTTCAACACTAACACAAGTGCGAAAAGTGGTTTTTCAACACTATCACAAGTGCGAAAAGTGGTTTTTCAACACTAACACAGGTGCGAAAAGTGGTTTTTCCACACTAATACAAGTGCAAAAGTGGTTTCCTGCACCAACACAAGTGCGAAAAGTGGTTTTTCAACACTAACACAAGTGCGAAAAGTGGTTTTCCACACTAATACAAGTGCAAAAGTGGTTTCCTGCACCAACACAAGTGCGAAAAGTGGTTTTTCAACACTAACACAAGTGCGAAAAGTGGTTTTTCCACACTAATACAAGTACAAAAGTGGTTTCCTGCACCAACACAAGTGCGAAAAGTAGTTTTTCAACACTAACACAAGTGCGAAAAGTGGTTTTTCAACACTAACACAAGTGCGAAAAGTGGTTTTTCCACACTAATACAAGTGCAAAAGTGGTTTCCTGCACCAACACAAGTGCGAAAAGTGGTTTTTCAACACTAACACAAGTGCGAAAAGTGGTTTTTCAACACTAACACAGGTGCGAAAAGTGGTTTTTCCACACTAATACAAGTGCAAAAGTGGTTTCCTGCACCAACACAAGTGCGAAAAGTGGTTTTTCAACACTAACACAAGTGCGAAAAGTGGTTTTCCACACTAATACAAGTGCAAAAGTGGTTTCCTGCACCAACACAAGTGCGAAAAGTGGTTTTTCAACACTAACACAAGTGCGAAAAGTGGTTTTTCCACACTAATACAAGTACAAAAGTGGTTTCCTGCACCAACACAAGTGCGAAAAGTGGTTTTTCAACACTAACACAAGTGCGAAAAGTGGTTTTTCAACACTAACACAAGTGCGAAAAGTGGTTTTTCCACACTAATACAAGTGCAAAAGTGGTTTCCTGCACCAACACAAGTGCGAAAAGTGGTTTTTCAACACTAACACAAGTGCGAAAAGTGGTTTTTCAACACTATCACAAGTGCAAAAAGTGTTTTTTCCACACTAATACAAGTGCAAAAGTGGTTTCCTGCACCAACACAAGTGCGAAAAGTGGTTTTTCAACACTAACACAAGTGCGAAAAGTGGTTTTTCAACACTAACACAAGTGCGAAAAGTGTTTTTTCCACACTAATACAAGTGCAAAAGTGGTTTCCTGCACCAACACAAGTGCGAAAAGTGGTTTTTCAACACTAACAGAAGTGCGAAAAGTGGTTTTTCAACACTAACACAAGTGCGAAAAGTGGTTTTTCCATACTAATACAAGTGCAAAAGTGGTTTCCTGCACCAACACAAATGCGAAAAGTGGTTTTTCAACACTAACATAAGTGCGAAAAGTTGT
The DNA here is from genome assembly GCF_964187855.1 of Myxine glutinosa. Classification (NCBI taxonomy): domain Eukaryota; kingdom Metazoa; phylum Chordata; class Myxini; order Myxiniformes; family Myxinidae; genus Myxine; species Myxine glutinosa. Next base: position 54,468 of record NW_027617193.1, on the reverse strand, counting down.
TTTTCATCACTATCACAAGTGCAAAAAGTGTTTTTTTCCACACTAATACAAGTGCAAAAGTGGTTTCCTGCACCAACACAAGTGCAAAAAGTGGTTTTTCAACACTAACACAAGTGCGAAAAGTGTTTTTGCCACACTAAAACAAGTGCAAAAGTGGTTTCCTGCACCAACACAAGTGCGAAAAGTGGTTTTTCAACAGTAACACAAGTGCGAAAAGTGGTTTTTCAACACCAACACAAGTGCGAAAAGTGGTTTTTCAACACTAACACAAGTGCGAAAAGTGGTTTTTCCACACTAATACAAGTGCAAAAGTGGTTTCCTGTGCCAACACAAGTGCGAAAAGTGGTTTTTCAACACTAACACAAGTGCGAAAAGTGGTTTTTCAACACTATCACAAGTGCAAAAAGTGTTTTTTCCACACTAATACAAGTGCAAAAGTGGTTTCCTGCACCAACACAAGTGCGAAAAGTGGTTTTTCAACACTAACACAAGTGCGAAAAGTGTTTTTTCCACACTAATACAAGTGCAAAAGTGGTTTCCTGCACCAACACAAGTGCGAAAAGTGGTTTTTCAACACTAACACAAGTGCGAAAAGTGGTTTTTCAACACTAACACAAGTGCGAAAAGTGGTTTTTCAACACTAACACAAGTGCGAAAAGTGTTTTTTCCACACTAATACAAGTGCAAAAGTGGTTTCCTGCACCAACACAAGTGCAAAAAGTGGTTTTTCAACACTAACACAAGTGCGAAAAGTGGTTTTTCAACACTAACACAAGTGCGAAAAGTGGTTTTTCAACACTAACACAAGTGCGAAAAGTGGTTTTTCCACACTAATACAAGTGCAAAAGTGGTTTCCTGCACCAACACAAGTGCGAAAAGTGGTTTTTCAACACTAACACAAGTGCGAAAAGTGGTTTTTCAACACTATCACAAGTGCGAAAAGAGGTTTTTCCACACTAATACAAGTGCAAAAGTGGTTTCCTGCACCAACACAAGTGCGAAAAGTGGTTTTTCAACACTAACACAAGTGCAAAAAGTGGTTTTTCCACACTAATACAAGTACAAAAGTGGTTTCCTGCACCAACACAAGTGCGAAAAGTGGTTTTTCAACACTAACACAAGTGCGAAAAGTGGTTTTTCAACACTAACACAAGTGCGAAAAGTGGTTTTTCAACACTAACACAGGTGCGAAAAGTGGTTTTTCCACACTAATACAAGTGCAAAAGTGGTTTCCTGCACCAACACAAGTGCGAAAAGTGGTTTTTCAACACTAACACAAGTGCGAAAAGTGGTTTTTCAACACTATCACAAGTGCAAAAAGTGTTTTTCCACACCAATACAAGTGCAAAAGTGGTTTCCTGCACCAACACAAGTGCGAAAAGTGGTTTTTCAACACTAACACAAGTGCGAAAAGTGGTTTTTCAACACTAACACAAGTGCGAAAAGTGTTTTTTCCACACTAATACAAGTGCAAAAGTGGTTTCCTGCACCAACACAAGTGCGAAAAGTGGTTTTTCAACACTAACACAAGTGCGAAAAGTGGTTTTTCAACACTAACACAAGTGCGAAAAGTGGTTTTTCAACACTAACACAAGTGCGAAAAGTGTTTTTTCCACACTAATACAAGTGCAAAAGTGGTTTCCTGCACCAACACAAGTGCGAAAAGTGGTCTTTCAACACTAACACAAGTGCGAAAGTGGTTTTTCAACACTATCACAAGTGCAAAAAGTGTTTTTTCCACACTAATACAAGTGCAAAAGTGGTTTCCTGCACCAACACAAGTGCGAAAAGTGGTTTTTCAACACTAACACAAGTGCGAAAAGTGGTTTTTCAACACTAACACAAGTGCGAAAAGTGATTTTTCCACACTAATACAAGTGCAAAAGTGGTTTCCTGCACCAACACAAGTGCGAAAAGTGGTTTTTCAACACTAACACAAGTGCGAAAAGTGGTTTTTCAACACTATCACAAGTGCAAAAAGTGTTTTTTCCACACTAATACAAATGCAAAAGTGGTTTCCTGCACAAACACAAGTGCGAAAAGTGGTTTTTCAACACTAACACAAGTGCAAAAGTGGTTTCCTGCACCAACATAAGTGCGAAAAGTGGTTTTTCAACACTAACACAAGTGCGAAAAGTGGTTTTTCAACACTATCACAAGTGCAAAAAGTGTTTTTTCCACACTAATACAAATGCAAAAGTGGTTTCCTGCACAAACACAAGTGCGAAAAGTGGTTTTTCAACACTAACACAAGTGCGAAAAGTGCTTTTTCAACACTAACACAAGTGCGAAAAGTGGTTTTTCCACACTAATACAAGTGCAAAAGTGGTTTCCTGCACCAACGCAAGTGCGAAAAGTGGTTTTTCAACACTAACACAAGTGCGAAAAGTGGTTTTTCAACACTATCACAAGTGCGAAAAGTGGTTTTTCAACACTAACACAAGTGCGAAAAGTGGTTTTTCAACACTAACACAGGTGCGAAAAGTGGTTTTTCCACACTAATACAAGTGCAAAAGTGGTTTCCTGCACCAACACAAGTGCGAAAAGTGGTTTTTCAACACTAACACAAGTGCGAAAAGTGGTTTTCCACACTAATACAAGTGCAAAAGTGGTTTCCTGCACCAACACAAGTGCGAAAAGTGGTTTTTCAACACTAACACAAGTGCGAAAAGTGGTTTTTCCACACTAATACAAGTACAAAAGTGGTTTCCTGCACCAACACAAGTGCGAAAAGTGGTTTTTCAACACTAACACAAGTGCGAAAAGTGGTTTTTCAACACTAACACAAGTGCGAAAAGTGGTTTTTCCACACTAATACAAGTGCAAAAGTGGTTTCCTGCACCAACACAAGTGCGAAAAGTGGTTTTCAACACTAACACAAGTGCGAAAAGTGGTTTTTCAACACTATCACAAGTGCAAAAAGTGTTTTTTCCACACTAATACAAGTGCAAAAGTGGTTTCCTGCACCAATACAAGTGCGAAAAGTGGTTTTTCAACACTAACACAAGTGCGAAAAGTGGTTTTTCAACACTAACACAAGTGCGAAAAGTGTTTTTTCCACACTAATACAAGTGCAAAAGTGGTTTCCTGCACCAACACAAGTGCGAAAAGTGGTTTTTCAACACTAACAGAAGTGCGAAAAGTGGTTTTTCAACACTAACACAAGTGCGAAAAGTGGTTTTTCCATACTAATACAAGTGCAAAAGTGGTTTCCTGCACCAACACAAATGCGAAAAGTGGTTTTTCAACACTAACACAAGTGCGAAAAGTAGTTTTTCATCACTATCACAAGTGCAAAAAGTGTTTTTTCCACACTAATACAAGTGCAAAAGTGGTTTCCTGCACCAACACAAGTGCAAAAAGTGGTTTTTCAACACTAACACAAGTGCGAAAAGTGTTTTTGCCACACTAAAACAAGTGCAAAAGTGGTTTCCTGCACCAACACAAGTGCGAAAAGTGGTTTTTCAACAGTAACACAAGTGCGAAAAGTGGTTTTTCAACACCAACACAAGTGCGAAAAGTGGTTTTTCAACACTAACACAAGTGCGAAAAGTGGTTTTTCCACACTAATACAAGTGCAAAAGTGGTTTCCTGTACCAACACAAGTGCGAAAAGTGGTTTTTCAACACTAACACAAGTGCGAAAAGTGGTTTTTCAACACTATCACAAGTGCAAAAAGTGTTTTTTCCACACTAATACAAGTGCAAAAGCGGTTTACTGCACCAACATAAGTGCGAAAAGTGGTTTTTCAACACTAACACAAGTGCGAAAAGTGGTTTTTCAACACTATCACAAGTGCAAAAAGTGTTTTTTCCACACTAATACAAATGCAAAAGTGGTTTCCTGCACAAACACAAGTGCGAAAAGTGGTTTTTCAACACTAACACAAGTGCGAAAAGTGCTTTTTCAACACTAACACAAGTGCGAAAAGTGGTTTTTCCACAGTAATACAAGTGCAAAAGTGGTTTCCTGCACCAACACAAGTGCGAAAAGTGGTTTTTCAACACTAACACAAGTGCGAAAAGTGGTTTTTCAACACTATCACAAGTGCGAAAAGTGGTTTTTCAACACTAACACAAGTGCGAAAAGTGGTTTTTCCACACTAATACAAGTGCAAAAGTGGTTTCCTGCACCAACGCAAGTGCGAAAAGTGGTTTTCAACACTAACACAAGTGCGAAAAGTGGTTTTTCAACACTATCACAAGTGCGAAAAGTGGTTTTTCAACACTAACACAGGTGCGAAAAGTGGTTTTTCCACACTAATACAAGTGCAAAAGTGGTTTCCTGCACCAACACAAGTGCGAAAAGTGGTTTTTCAACACTAACACAAGTGCGAAAAGTGGTTTTCCACACTAATACAAGTGCAAAAGTGGTTTCCTGCACCAACACAAGTGCGAAAAGTGGTTTTTCAACACTAACACAAGTGCGAAAAGTGGTTTTTCCACACTAATACAAGTACAAAAGTGGTTTCCTGCACCAACACAAGTGCGAAAAGTAGTTTTTCAACACTAACACAAGTGCGAAAAGTGGTTTTTCAACACTAACACAAGTGCGAAAAGTGGTTTTTCCACACTAATACAAGTGCAAAAGTGGTTTCCTGCACCAACACAAGTGCGAAAAGTGGTTTTTCAACACTAACACAAGTGCGAAAAGTGGTTTTTCAACACTAACACAGGTGCGAAAAGTGGTTTTTCCACACTAATACAAGTGCAAAAGTGGTTTCCTGCACCAACACAAGTGCGAAAAGTGGTTTTTCAACACTAACACAAGTGCGAAAAGTGGTTTTCCACACTAATACAAGTGCAAAAGTGGTTTCCTGCACCAACACAAGTGCGAAAAGTGGTTTTTCAACACTAACACAAGTGCGAAAAGTGGTTTTTCCACACTAATACAAGTACAAAAGTGGTTTCCTGCACCAACACAAGTGCGAAAAGTGGTTTTTCAACACTAACACAAGTGCGAAAAGTGGTTTTTCAACACTAACACAAGTGCGAAAAGTGGTTTTTCCACACTAATACAAGTGCAAAAGTGGTTTCCTGCACCAACACAAGTGCGAAAAGTGGTTTTTCAACACTAACACAAGTGCGAAAAGTGGTTTTTCAACACTATCACAAGTGCAAAAAGTGTTTTTTCCACACTAATACAAGTGCAAAAGTGGTTTCCTGCACCAACACAAGTGCGAAAAGTGGTTTTTCAACACTAACACAAGTGCGAAAAGTGGTTTTTCAACACTAACACAAGTGCGAAAAGTGTTTTTTCCACACTAATACAAGTGCAAAAGTGGTTTCCTGCACCAACACAAGTGCGAAAAGTGGTTTTTCAACACTAACAGAAGTGCGAAAAGTGGTTTTTCAACACTAACACAAGTGCGAAAAGTGGTTTTTCCATACTAATACAAGTGCAAAAGTGGTTTCCTGCACCAACACAAATGCGAAAAGTGGTTTTTCAACACTAACATAAGTGCGAAAAGTTGTTTTTCATCACTATCACAAGTGCAAAAAGTGTTTTTTTCCACACTAATACAAGTGCAAAAGTGGTTTCCTGCACCAACACAAGTGCAAAAAGTGGTTTTTCAACACTAACACAAGTGCGAAAAGTGTTTTTGCCACACTAAAACAAGTGCAAAAGTGGTTTCCTGCACCAACACAAGTGCGAAAAGTGGTTTTTCAACAGTAACACAAGTGCGAAAAGTGGTTTTTCAACACCAACACAAGTGCGAAAAGTGGTTTTTCAACACTAACACAAGTGCGAAAAGTGGTTTTTCCACACTAATACAAGTGCAAAAGTGGTTTCCTGTGCCAACACAAGTGCGAAAAGTGGTTTTTCAACACTAACACAAGTGCGAAAAGTGGTTTTTCAACACTATCACAAGTGCAAAAAGTGTTTTTTCCACACTAATACAAGTGCAAAAGCGGTTTACTGCACCAACACAAGTGTGAAAAGTGGTTTTTCAACACTAACACAAGTGCGAAAAGTGGTTTTTCAACACTATCACAAGTGCAAAAAGTGTTTTTTCCACACTAATACAAGTGCAAAAGTGGTTTCCTGCACCAACATAAGTGCGAAAAGTGGGTTTTCAACACTAACACAAGTGCGAAAAGTGGTTTTTCAACACTATCACAAGTGCAAAAAGTGTTTTTTCCACACTAATACAAATGCAAAAGTGGTTTCCTGCACAAACACAAGTGCGAAAAGTGGTTTTTCAACACTAACACAAGTGCGAAAAGTGCTTTTTCAACACTAACACAAGTGCGAAAAGTGGTTTTTCCACAGTAATACAAGTGCAAAAGTGGTTTCCTGCACCAACACAAGTGCGAAAAGTGGTTTTTCAACACTAACACAAGTGCGAAAAGTGGTTTTTCAACACTATCACAAGTGCGAAAAGTGGTTTTTCAACACTAACACAAGTGCGAAAAGTGGTTTTTCAACACTAACACAGGTGCGAAAAGTGGTTTTTCCACACTAATACAAGTGCAAAAGTGGTTTCCTGCACCAACACAAGTGCGAAAAGTGGTTTTTCAACACTAACACAAGTGCGAAAAGTGGTTTTTCAACACTAACACAAGTGCGAAAAGTGTTTTTTCCACACTAATACAAGTGCAAAAGTGGTTTCCTGCACCAACACAAGTGCGAAAAGTGGTTTTTCAACACTAACACAAGTGCGAAAAGTGGTTTTTCAACACTAACACAAGTGCGAAAAGTGGTTTTTCAACACTAACACAAGTGCAAAAAAGTGTTTTTTCCACACTACTGCAAGTGCAAAAGTGGTTTCCTGCACCAACACAAGTGCGAAAAGTGGTTTTTCAACACTAACACAAGTGCGAAAAGTGTTTTTTCCACACTAATACAAGTGCAAAAGTGGTTTCCTGCACCAACACAAGTGCGAAAAGTGGTTTTTCAACACTAACACAAGTGCGAAAAGTGGTTTTTCAACACTAACACAAGTGCGAAAAGTGGTTTTTCAACACTAACACAAGTGCGAAAAGTGTTTTTTCCACACTAATACAAGTGCAAAAGTGGTTTCCTGCACCAACACAAGTGCAAAAAGTGGTTTTTCAACACTAACACAAGTGCGAAAAGTGGTTTTTCAACACTAACACAAGTGCGAAAAGTGGTTTTTCCACACTAATACAAGTGCAAAAGTGGTTTCCTGCACCAACACAAGTGCGAAAAGTGGTTTTTCAACACTAACACAAGTGCGAAAAGTGGTTTTTCAACACTATCACAAGTGCGAAAAGTGTTTTTTCCACACTAATACAAGTGCAAAAGCGGTTTACTGCACCAACACAAGTGTGAAAAGTGGTTTTTCAACACTAACACAAGTGCGAAAAGTGGTTTTTCAACACTATCACAAGTGCAAAAAGTGTTTTTTCCACACTAATACAAGTGCAAAAGTGGTTTCCTGCACCAACATAAGTGCGAAAAGTGGTTTTTCAACACTAACACAAGTGCGAAAAGTGGTTTTTCAACACTATCACAAGTGCAAAAAGTGTTTTTTCCACACTAATACAAATGCAAAAGTGGTTTCCTGCACAAACACAAGTGCGAAAAGTGGTTTTTCAACACTAACACAAGTGCGAAAAGTGCTTTTTCAACACTAACACAAGTGCGAAAAGTGGTTTTTCCACAGTAATACAAGTGCAAAAGTGGTTTCCTGCACCAACACAAGTGCGAAAAGTGGTTTTTCAACACTAACACAAGTGCGAAAAGTGGTTTTTCAACACTAACACAAGTGCGAAAAGTGGTTTTTCAACACTAACACAAGTGCGAAAAGTGTTTTTTCCACACTAATACAAGTGCAAAAGTGGTTTCCTGCACCAACACAAGTGCGAAAAGTGGTCTTTCAACACTAACACAAGTGCGAAAGTGGTTTTTCAACACTATCACAAGTGCAAAAAGTGTTTTTTCCACACTAATACAAGTGCAAAAGTGGTTTCCTGCACCAACACAAGTGCGAAAAGTGGTTTTTCAACACTAACACAAGTGCGAAAAGTGGTTTTTCAACACTAACACAAGTGCGAAAAGTGGTTTTCCACACTAATACAAGTGCAAAAGTGGTTTCCTGCACCAACACAAGTGCGAAAAGTGGTTTTTCAACACTAACACAAGTGCGAAAAGTGGTTTTTCAACACTATCACAAGTGCAAAAAGTGTTTTTTCCACACTAATACAAATGCAAAAGTGGTTTCCTGCACAAACACAAGTGCGAAAAGTGGTTTTTCAACACTAACACAAGTGCAAAAGTGGTTTCCTGCACCAACATAAGTGCGAAAAGTGGTTTTTCAACACTAACACAAGTGCGAAAAGTGGTTTTTCAACACTATCACAAGTGCAAAAAGTGTTTTTTCCACACTAATACAAATGCAAAAGTGGTTTCCTGCACAAACACAAGTGCGAAAAGTGGTTTTTCAACACTAACACAAGTGCGAAAAGTGCTTTTTCAACACTAACACAAGTGCGAAAAGTGGTTTTTCCACACTAATACAAGTGCAAAAGTGGTTTCCTGCACCAACGCAAGTGCGAAAAGTGGTTTTTCAACACTAACACAAGTGCGAAAAGTGGTTTTTCAACACTATCACAAGTGCGAAAAGTGGTTTTTCAACACTAACACAAGTGCGAAAAGTGGTTTTTCAACACTAACACAGGTGCGAAAAGTGGTTTTTCCACACTAATACAAGTGCAAAAGTGGTTTCCTGCACCAACACAAGTGCGAAAAGTGGTTTTTCAACACTAACACAAGTGCGAAAAGTGGTTTTCCACACTAATACAAGTGCAAAAGTGGTTTCCTGCACCAACACAAGTGCGAAAAGTGGTTTTTCAACACTAACACAAGTGCGAAAAGTGGTTTTTCCACACTAATACAAGTACAAAAGTGGTTTCCTGCACCAACACAAGTGCGAAAAGTGGTTTTTCAACACTAACACAAGTGCGAAAAGTGGTTTTTCAACACTAACACAAGTGCGAAAAGTGGTTTTTCCACACTAATACAAGTGCAGAAGTGGTTTCCTGCACCAACACAAGTGCGAAAAGTGGTTTTTCAACACTAACACAAGTGCGAAAAGTGGTTTTTCAACACTATCACAAGTGCAAAAAGTGTTTTTCCACACTAATACAAGTGCAAAAGTGGTTTCCTGCACCAACACAAGTGCGAAAAGTGGTTTTTCAACACTAACACAAGTGCGAAAAGTGGTTTTTCAACACTAACACAAGTGTGAAAAGTGTTTTTTCCACACTAATACAAGTGCAAAAGTGGTTTCCTGCACCAACACAAGTGCGAAAAGTGGTTTTTCAACACTAACAGAAGTGCGAAAAGTGGTTTTTCAACACTAACACAAGTGCGAAAAGTGGTTTTTCCATACTAATACAAGTGCAAAAGTGGTTTCCTGCACCAACACAAATGCGAAAAGTGGTTTTTCAACACTAACACAATTGCGAAAAGTAGTTTTTCATCACTATCACAAGTGCAAAAAGTGTTTTTTCCACACTAATACAAGTGCAAAAGTGGTTTCCTGCACCAACACAAGTGCAAAAAGTGGTTTTTCAACACTAACACAAGTGCGAAAAGTGTTTTTGCCACACTAAAACAAGTGCAAAAGTGGTTTCCTGCACCAACACAAGTGCGAAAAGTGGTTTTTCAACAGTAACACAAGTGCGAAAAGTGGTTTTTCAACACCAACACAAGTGCGAAAAGTGGTTTTTCAACACTAACACAAGTGCGAAAAGTGGTTTTTCCACACTAATACAAGTGCAAAAGTGGTTTCCTGTACCAACACAAGTGCGAAAAGTGGTTTTTCAACACTAACACAAGTGCGAAAAGTGGTTTTTCAACACTATCACAAGTGCAAAAAGTGTTTTTTCCACACTAATACAAGTGCAAAAGCGGTTTACTGCACCAACACAAGTGTGAAAAGTGGTTTTTCAACACTAACACAAGTGCGAAAAGTGGTTTTTCAACACTATCACAAGTGCAAAAAGTGTTTTTTCCACACTAATACAAGTGCAAAAGTGGTTTCCTGCACCAACATAAGTGCGAAAAGTGGTTTTTCAACACTAACACAAGTGCGAAAAGTGGTTTTTCAACACTATCACAAGTGCAAAAAGTGTTTTTTCCACACTAATACAAATGCAAAAGTGGTTTCCTGCACAAACACAAGTGCGAAAAGTGGTTTTTCAACACTAACACAAGTGCGAAAAGTGCTTTTTCAACACTAACACAAGTGCGAAAAGTGGTTTTTCCACAGTAATACAAGTGCAAAAGTGGTTTCCTGCACCAACACAAGTGCGAAAAGTGGTTTTTCAACACTAACACAAGTGCGAAAAGTGGTTTTTCAACACTATCACAAGTGCGAAAAGTGGTTTTTCAACACTAACACAAGTGCGAAAAGTGGTTTTTCAACACTAACACAGGTGCGAAAAGTGGTTTTTCCACACTAATACAAGTGCAAAAGTGGTTTCCTGCACCAACACAAGTGCGAAAAGTGGTTTTTCAACACTAACACAAGTGCGAAAAGTGGTTTTTCAACACTATCACAAGTGCAAAAAAGGGTTTTTTCCACACTACTGCAAGTGCAAAAGTGGTTTCCTGCACCAACACAAGTGCGAAAAGTGGTTTTTCAACACTAACACAAGTGCGAAAAGTGTTTTTTCCACACTAATACAAGTGCAAAAGTGGTTTCCTGCACCAACACAAGTGCGAAAAGTGGTTTTTCAACACTAACACAAGTGCGAAAAGTGGTTTTTCAACACTAACACAAGTGCGAAAAGTGGTTTTTCAACACTAACACAAGTGCGAAAAGTGTTTTTTCCACACTAATACAAGTGCAAAAGTGGTTTCCTGCACCAACACAAGTGCAAAAAGTGGTTTTTCAACACTAACACAAGTGCGAAAAGTGGTTTTTCAACACTAACACAAGTGCGAAAAGTGGTTTTTCCACACTAATACAAGTGCAAAAGTGGTTTCCTGCACCAACACAAGTGCGAAAAGTGGTTTTTCAACACTAACACAAGTGCGAAAAGTGGTTTTTCAACACTATCACAAGTGCGAAAAGTGTTTTTTCCACACTAATACAAGTGCAAAAGCGGTTTACTGCACCAACACAAGTGTGAAAAGTGGTTTTTCAACACTAACACAAGTGCGAAAAGTGGTTTTTCAACACTATCACAAGTGCAAAAAGTGTTTTTTCCACACTAATACAAGTGCAAAAGTGGTTTCCTGCACCAACATAAGTACGAAAAGTGGTTTTTCAACACTAACACAAGTGCGAAAAGTGGTTTTTCAACACTATCACAAGTGCAAAAAGTGTTTTTTCCACACTAATACAAATGCAAAAGTGGTTTCCTGCACAAACACAAGTGCGAAAAGTGGTTTTTCAACACTAACACAAGTGCGAAAAGTGCTTTTTCAACACTAACACAAGTGCGAAAAGTGGTTTTTCCACAGTAATACAAGTGCAAAAGTGGTTTCCTGCACCAACACAAGTGCGAAAAGTGGTTTTTCAACACTAACACAAGTGCGAAAAGTGGTTTTTCAACACTATCACAAGTGCGAAAAGTGGTTTTTCAACACTAACACAAGTGCGAAAAGTGGTTTTTCAACACTAACACAGGTGCGAAAAGTGGTTTTTCCACACTAATACAAGTGCAAAAGTGGTTTCCTGCACCAACACAAGTGCGAAAAGTGGTTTTTCAACACTAACACAAGTGCGAAAAGTGGTTTTTCAACACTATCACAAGTGCAAAACAGTGTTTTTTCCACACTACTACAAGTGCAAAAGTGGTTTCCTGCACCAACACAAGTGCGAAAAGTGGTTTTTCAACACTAACACAAGTGCAAAAAGTGTTTTTTCCACACTAATACAAGTGCAAAAGTGGTTTCCTGCACCAACACACGTGCGAAAAGTGGTTTTTCAACACTAACACAAGTGCGAAAAGTGGTTTTTCAACACTAACACAAGTGCGAAAAGTGGTTTTTCAACACTAACACAAGTGCGAAAAGTGTTTTTTCCACCCTAATACAAGTGCAAAAGTGGTTTCCTGCACGAACACAAGTGCAAAAAGTGGTTTTTCAACACTAACACAAGTGCGAAAAGTGGTTTTTCAACACTAACACAAGTGCGAAAAGTGGTTTTTCAACACTAACACAAGTGCGAAAAGTGGTTTTTCCACACTAATACAAGTGCAAAAGTGGTTTCCTGCACCAACACAAGTGCGAAAAGTGGTTTTTCAACACTAACACAAGTGCGAAAAGTGGTTTTTCAACACTATCACAAGTGCGAAAAGAGGTTTTTCCAAACTAATACAAGTGCAAAAGTGGTTTCCTGCACCAACACAAGTGCGAAAAGTGGTTTTTCAACACTAACACAAGTGCAAAAAGTGGTTTTTCCACACTAATACAAGTACAAAAGTGGTTTCCTGCACCAACACAAGTGCGAAAAGTGGTTTTTCAACACTAACACAAGTGCGAAAAGTGGTTTTTCAACACTATCACAAGTGCAAAAAAGTGTTTTTTCCACACTACTGCAAGTGCAAAAGTGGTTTCCTGCACCAACACAAGTGCGAAAAGTGGTTTTTCAACACTAACACAAGTGCGAAAAGTGTTTTTTCCACACTAATACAAGTGCAAAAGTGGTTTCCTGCTCCAACACAAGTGCGAAAAGTGGTTTTTCAACACTAACACAAGTGCGAAAAGTGGTTTTTCAACACTAACACAAGTGCGAAAAGTGGTTTTTCAACACTAACACAAGTGCGAAAAGTGTTTTTTCCACACTAATACAAGTGCAAAAGTGGTTTCCTGCACCAACACAAGTGCAAAAAGTGGTTTTTCAACACTAACACAAGTGCGAAAAGTGGTTTTTCAACACTAACACAAGTGCGAAAAGTGGTTTTTCCACACTAATACAAGTGCAAAAGTGGTTTCCTGCACCAACACAAGTGCGAAAAGTGGTTTTTCAACACTAACACAAGTGCGAAAAGTGGTTTTTCAACACTATCACAAGTGCGAAAAGTGTTTTTTGCCACACTAATACAAGTGCAAAAGCGGTTTACTGCACCAACACAAGTGTGAAAAGTGGTTTTTCAACACTAACACAAGTGCGAAAAGTGGTTTTTCAACACTATCACAAGTGCAAAAAGTGTTTTTTCCACACTAATACAAGTGCAAAAGTGGTTTCCTGCACCAACATAAGTGCGAAAAGTGGTTTTTCAACACTAACACAAGTGCGAAAAGTGGTTTTTCAACACTATCACAAGTGCAAAAGTGTTTTTTCCACACTAATACAAATGCAAAAGTGGTTTCCTGCACAAACACAAGTGCGAAAAGTGGTTTTTCAACACTAACACAAGTGCGAAAAGTGCTTTTTCAACACTAACACAAGTGCGAAAAGTGGTTTTTCCACAGTAATACAAGTGCAAAAGTGGTTTCCTGCACCAACACAAGTGCGAAAAGTGGTTTTTCAACACTAACACAAGTGCGAAAAGTGGTTTTTCAACACTATCACAAGTGCGAAAAGTGGTTTTTCAACACTAACATAAGTGCGAAAAGTGGTTTTTCAACACTAACACAGGTGCGAAAAGTGGTTTTTCCACACTAATACAAGTGCAAAAGTGGTTTCCTGCACCAACACAAGTGCGAAAAGTGGTTTTTCAACACTAACACAAGTGCGAAAAGTGGTTTTTCAACACTATCACAAGTGCAAAACAGTGTTTTTTCCACACTACTTCAAGTGCAAAAGTGGTTTCCTGCACCAACACAAGTGCGAAAAGTGGTTTTTCAACACTAACACAAGTGCGAAAAGTGGTTTTTCAACACTATCACAAGTGCGAAAAGTGTTTTTTCCACACTAATACAAGTGCAAAAGCGGTTTACTGCACCAACACAAGTGTGAAAAGTGGTTTTTCAACACTAACACAAGTGCGAAAAGTGGTTTTTCAACACTATCACAAGTGCAAAAAGTGTTTTTTCCACACTAATACAAGTGCAAAAGTGGTTTCCTGCACCAACATAAGTACGAAAAGTGGTTTTTCAACACTAACACAAGTGCGAAAAGTGGTTTTTCAACACTATCACAAGTGCAAAAAGTGTTTTTTCCACACTAATACAAATGCAAAAGTGGTTTCCTGCACAAACACAAGTGCGAAAAGTGGTTTTTCAACACTAACACAAGTGCGAAAAGTGGTTTTTCAACACTATCACAAGTGCGAAAAGTGGTTTTTCAACACTAACACAAGTGCGAAAAGTGGTTTTTCAACACTAACACAGGTGCGAAAAGTGGTTTTTCCACACTAATACAAGTGCAAAAGTGGTTTCCTGCACCAACACAAGTGCGAAAAGTGGTTTTTCAACACTAACACAAGTGCGAAAAGTGGTTTTTCAACACTATCACAAGTGCAAAACAGTGTTTTTTCCACACTACTACAAGTGCAAAAGTGGTTTCCTGCACCAACACAAGTGCGAAAAGTGGTTTTTCAACACTAACACAAGTGCAAAAAGTGTTTTTTCCACACTAATACAAGTGCAAAAGTGGTTTCCTGCACCAACACACGTGCGAAAAGTGGTTTTTCAACACTAACACAAGTGCGAAAAGTGGTTTTTCAACACTAACACAAGTGCGAAAAGTGGTTTTTCAACACTAACACAAGTGCGAAAAGTGTTTTTTCCACCCTAATACAAGTGCAAAAGTGGTTTCCTGCACGAACACAAGTGCAAAAAGTGGTTTTTCAACACTAACACAAGTGCGAAAAGTGGTTTTTCAACACTAACACAAGTGCGAAAAGTGGTTTTTCAACACTAACACAAGTGCGAAAAGTGGTTTTTCCACACTAATACAAGTGCAAAAGTGGTTTCCTGCACCAACACAAGTGCGAAAAGTGGTTTTTCAACACTAACACAAGTGCGAAAAGTGGTTTTTCAACACTATCACAAGTGCGAAAAGAGGTTTTTCCAAACTAATACAAGTGCAAAAGTGGTTTCCTGCACCAACACAAGTGCGAAAAGTGGTTTTTCAACACTAACACAAGTGCAAAAAGTGGTTTTTCCACACTAATACAAGTACAAAAGTGGTTTCCTGCACCAACACAAGTGCGAAAAGTGGTTTTTCAACACTAACACAAGTGCGAAAAGTGGTTTTTCAACACTATCACAAGTGCAAAAAAGTGTTTTTTCCACACTACTGCAAGTGCAAAAGTGGTTTCCTGCACCAACACAAGTGCGAAAAGTGGTTTTTCAACACTAACACAAGTGCGAAAAGTGTTTTTTCCACACTAATACAAGTGCAAAAGTGGTTTCCTGCTCCAACACAAGTGCGAAAAGTGGTTTTTCAACACTAACACAAGTGCGAAAAGTGGTTTTTCAACACTAACACAAGTGCGAAAAGTGGTTTTTCAACACTAACACAAGTGCGAAAAGTGTTTTTTCCACACTAATACAAGTGCAAAAGTGGTTTCCTGCACCAACACAAGTGCAAAAAGTGGTTTTTCAACACTAACACAAGTGCGAAAAGTGGTTTTTCAACACTAACACAAGTGCGAAAAGTGGTTTTTCCACACTAATACAAGTGCAAAAGTGGTTTCCTGCACCAACACAAGTGCGAAAAGTGGTTTTTCAACACTAACACAAGTGCGAAAAGTGGTTTTTCAACACTATCACAAGTGCGAAAAGTGTTTTTTGCCACACTAATACAAGTGCAAAAGCGGTTTACTGCACCAACACAAGTGTGAAAAGTGGTTTTTCAACACTAACACAAGTGCGAAAAGTGGTTTTTCAACACTATCACAAGTGCAAAAAGTGTTTTTTCCACACTAATACAAGTGCAAAAGTGGTTTCCTGCACCAACATAAGTGCGAAAAGTGGTTTTTCAACACTAACACAAGTGCGAAAAGTGGTTTTTCAACACTATCACAAGTGCAAAAGTGTTTTTTCCACACTAATACAAATGCAAAAGTGGTTTCCTGCACAAACACAAGTGCGAAAAGTGGTTTTTCAACACTAACACAAGTGCGAAAAGTGCTTTTTCAACACTAACACAAGTGCGAAAAGTGGTTTTTCCACAGTAATACAAGTGCAAAAGTGGTTTCCTGCACCAACACAAGTGCGAAAAGTGGTTTTTCAACACTAACACAAGTGCGAAAAGTGGTTTTTCAACACTATCACAAGTGCGAAAAGTGGTTTTTCAACACTAACATAAGTGCGAAAAGTGGTTTTTCAACACTAACACAGGTGCGAAAAGTGGTTTTTCCACACTAATACAAGTGCAAAAGTGGTTTCCTGCACCAACACAAGTGCGAAAAGTGGTTTTTCAACACTAACACAAGTGCGAAAAGTGGTTTTTCAACACTATCACAAGTGCAAAACAGTGTTTTTTCCACACTACTTCAAGTGCAAAAGTGGTTTCCTGCACCAACACAAGTGCGAAAAGTGGTTTTTCAACACTAACACAAGTGCAAAAAGTGTTTTTTCCACACTAATACAAGTGCAAAAGTGGTTTCCTGCACCAACACACGTGCGAAAAGTGGTTTTTCAACACTAACACAAGTGCGAAAAGTGGTTTTTCAACACTAACACAAGTGCGAAAAGTGGTTTTTCAACACTAACACAAGTGCGAAAAGTGTTTTTTCCACACTAATACAAGTGCAAAAGTGGTTTCCTGCACCAACACAAGTGCAAAAAGTGGTTTTTCAACACTAACACAAGTGCGAAAAGTGGTTTTTCAACACTAACACAAGGGCGAAAAGTGGTTTTTCAACACTAACACAAGTGCGAAAAGTGGTTTTTCCACACTAATACAAGTGCAAAAGTGGTTTCCTGCACCAACACAAGTGCGAAAAGTGGTTTTTCAACACTAACACAAGTGCGAAAAGTGGTTTTTCAACACTATCACAAGTGCGAAAAGAGGTTTTTCCAAACTAATACAAGTGCAAAAGTGGTTTCCTGCACCAACACAAGTGCGAAAAGTGGTTTTTCAACACTAACACAAGTGCAAAAAGTGGTTTTTCCACACTAATACAAGTACAAAAGTGGTTTCCTGCACCAACACAAGTGCGAAAAGTGGTTTTTCAACACTAACACAAGTGCGAAAAGTGGTTTTTCAACACTAACACAAGTGCGAAAAGTGGTTTTTCAACACTAACACAGGTGCGAAAAGTGGTTTTTCCACACTAATACAAGTGCAAAAGTGGTTTCCTGCACCAACACAAGTGCGAAAAGTGGTTTTTCAACACTAACACAAGTGCGAAAAGTGGTTTTTCAACACTATCACAAGTGCAAAAAGTGTTTTTCCACACCAATACAAGTGCAAAAGTGGTTTCCTGCACCAACACAAGTGCGAAAAGTGGTTTTTCAACACTAACACAAGTGCGAAAAGTGGTTTTTCAACACTAACACAAGTGCGAAAAGTGTTTTTTCCACACTAATACAAGTGCAAAAGTGGTTTCCTGCACCAACACAAGTGCGAAAAGTGGTTTTTCAACACTAACACAAGTGCGAAAAGTGGTTTTTCAACACTAACACAAGTGCGAAAAGTGGTTTTTCAACACTAACACAAGTACGAAAAGTGTTTTTTCCACACTAATACAAGTGCAAAAGTGGTTTCCTGCACCAACACAAGTGCGAAAAGTGGTCTTTCAACACTAACACAAGTGCGAAAGTGGTTTTTCAACACTATCACAAGTGCAAAAAGTGTTTTTTCCACACTAATACAAGTGCAAAAGTGGTTTCCTGCACCAACACAAGTGCGAAAAGTGGTTTTTCAACACTAACACAAGTGCGAAAAGTGGTTTTTTAACACTAACACAAGTGCGAAAAGTGATTTTTCCACACTAATACAAGTGCAAAAGTGGTTTCCTGCACCAACACAAGTGCGAAAAGTGGTTTTTCAACACTAACACAAGTGCGAAAAGTGGTTTTTCAACACTATCACAAGTGCAAAAAGTGTTTTTTCCACACTAATACAAATGCAAAAGTGGTTTCCTGCACAAACACAAGTGCGAAAAGTGGTTTTTCAACACTAACACAAGTGCAAAAGTGGTTTCCTGCACCAACATAAGTGCGAAAAGTGGTTTTTCAACACTAACACAAGTGCGAAAAGTGGTTTTTCAACACTATCACAAGTGCAAAAAGTGTTTTTTCCACACTAATACAAATGCAAAAGTGGTTTCCTGCACAAACACAAGTGCGAAAAGTGGTTTTTCAACACTAACACAAGTGCGAAAAGTGCTTTTTCAACACTAACACAAGTGCGAAAAGTGGTTTTTCCACACTAATACAAGTGCAAAAGTGGTTTCCTGCACCAACGCAAGTGCGAAAAGTGGTTTTTCAACACTAACACAAGTGCGAAAAGTGGTTTTTCAACACTATCACAAGTGCGAAAAGTGGTTTTTCAACACTAACACAAGTGCGAAAAGTGGTTTTTCAACACTAACACAGGTGCGAAAAGTGGTTTTTCCACACTAATACAAGTGCAAAAGTGGTTTCCTGCACCAACACAAGTGCGAAAAGTGGTTTTTCAACACTAACACAAGTGCGAAAAGTGGTTTTCCACACTAATACAAGTGCAAAAGTGGTTTCCTGCACCAACACAAGTGCGAAAAGTGGTTTTTCAACACTAACTCAAGTGCGAAAAGTGGTTTTTCCACACTAATACAAGTACAAAAGTGGTTTCCTGCACCAACACAAGTGCGAAAAGTGGTTTTTCAACACTAACACAAGTGCGAAAAGTGGTTTTTCAACACTAACACAAGTGCGAAAAGTGGTTTTTCCACACTAATACAAGTGCAAAAGTGGTTTCCTGCACCAACACAAGTGCGAAAAGTGGTTTTTCAACACTAACACAAGTGCGAAAAGTGGTTTTTCAACACTATCACAAGTGCAAAAAGTGTTTTTTCCACACTAATACAAGTGCAAAAGTGGTTTCCTGCACCAACACAAGTGCGAAAAGTGGTTTTTCAACACTAACACAAGTGCGAAAAGTGGTTTTTCAACACTAACACAAGTGCGAAAAGTGTTTTTTCCACACTAATACAAGTGCAAAAGTGGTTTCCTGCACCAACACAAGTGCGAAAAGTGGTTTTTCAACACTAACAGAAGTGCGAAAAGTGGTTTTTCAACACTAACACAAGTGCGAAAAGTGGTTTTTCCATACTAATACAAGTGCAAAAGTGGTTTCCTGCACCAACACAAATGCGAAAAGTGTTTTTTCAACACTAACACAAGTGCGAAAAGTAGTTTTTCATCACTATCACAAGTGCAAAAAGTGTTTTTTCCACACTAATACAAGTGCAAAAGTGGTTTCCTGCACCAACACAAGTGCAAAAAGTGGTTTTTCAACACTAACACAAGTGCGAAAAGTGTTTTTGCCACACTAAAACAAGTGCAAAAGTGGTTTCCTGCACCAACACAAGTGCGAAAAGTGGTTTTTCAACAGTAACACAAGTGCGAAAAGTGGTTTTTCAACACCAACACAAGTGCGAAAAGTGGTTTTTCAACACTAACACAAGTGCGAAAAGTGGTTTTTCCACACTAATACAAGTGCAAAAGTGGTTTCCTGTACCAACACAAGTGCGAAAAGTGGTTTTTCAACACTAACACAAGTGCGAAAAGTGGTTTTTCAACACTATCACAAGTGCAAAAAGTGTTTTTTCCACACTAATACAAGTGCAAAAGCGGTTTACTGCACCAACACAAGTGTGAAAAGTGGTTTTTCAACACTAACACAAGTGCGAAAAGTGGTTTTTCAACACTATCACAAGTGCAAAAAGTGTTTTTTCCACACTAATACAAGTGCAAAAGTGGTTTCCTGCACCAACATAAGTGCGAAAAGTGGTTTTTCAACACTAACACAAGTGCGAAAAGTGGTTTTTCAACACTATCACAAGTGCAAAAAGTGTTTTTTCCACACTAATACAAATGCAAAAGTGGTTTCCTGCACAAACACAAGTGCGAAAAGTGGTTTTTCAACACTAACACAAGTGCGAAAAGTGCTTTTTCAACACTTACACAAGTGCAAAAAGTGGTTTTTCCACAGTAATACAAGTGCAAAAGTGGTTTCCTGCACCAACACAAGTGCGAAAAGTGGTTTTTCAACACTAACACAAGTGCGAAAAGTGGTTTTTCAACACTATCACAAGTGCGAAAAGTGGTTTTTCAACACTAACACAAGTGCGAAAAGTGGTTTTTCAACACTAACACAGGTGCGAAAAGTGGTTTTTCCACACTAATACAAGTGCAGAAGTGGTTTCCTGCACCAACACAAGTGCGAAAAGTGGTTTTTCAACACTAACACAAGTGCGAAAAGTGGTTTTTCAACACTATCACAAGTGCAAAAAAGTGTTTTTTCCACACTACTACAAGTGCAAAAGTGGTTTCCTGCACCAACACAAGTGCGAAAAGTGGTTTTTCAACACTAACACAAGTGCGAAAAGTGTTTTTTCCACACTAATACAAGTGCAAAACTGGTTTCCTGCACCAACACAAGTGCGAAAAGTGGTTTTTCAACACTAACACAAGTGCGAAAAGTGGTTTTTCAACACTAACACAAGTGCGAAAAGTGGTTTTTCAACACTAACACAAGTGCGAAAAGTGTTTTTTCCACACTAATACAAGTGCAAAAGTGGTTTCCTGCACCAACACAAGTGCAAAAAGTGGTTTTTCAACACTAACACAAGTGCGAAAAGTGGTTTTTCAACACTAACACAAGTGCGAAAAGTGGTTTTTCAACACTAACACAAGTGCGAAAAGTGGTTTTTCCACACTAACACAAGTGCAAAAGTGGTTTCCTGCACCAACACAAGTGCGAAAAGTGGTTTTTCAACACTAACACAAGTGCGAAAAGTGGTTTTTCAACACTATCACAAGTGCGAAAAGCGGTTTTTCCACACTAATACAAGTGCAAAAGTGGTTTCCTGCACCAACACAAGTGCGAAAAGTGGTTTTTCAACACTAACACAAGTGCGAAAAGTGGTTTTTCCACACTAATACAAGTACAAAAGTGGTTTCCTGCACCAACACAAGTGCGAAAAGTGGTTTTTCAACACTAACACAAGTGCGAAAAGTGGTTTTTCAACACTAACACAAGTGCGAAAAGTGGTTTTTCAACACTAACACAGGTGCGAAAAGTGGTTTTTCCACACTAATACAAGTGCAAAAGTGGTTTCCTGCACCAACACAAGTGCGAAAAGTGGTTTTTCAACACTAACACAAGTGCGAAAAGTGGTTTTTCAACACTATCACAAGTGCAAAAAGTGTTTTTCCACACCAATACAAGTGCAAAAGTGGTTTCCTGCACCAACACAAGTGCGAAAAGTGGTTTTTCAACACTAACACAAGTGCGAAAAGTGTTTTTCAACACTAACACAAGTGCGAAAAGTGTTTTTTCCACACTAATACAAGTGCAAAAGTGGTTTCCTGCACCAACACAAGTGCGAAAAGTTGTTTTTCAACACTAACACAAGTGCGAAAAGTGGTTTTTGAACACTAACACAAGTGCGAAAAGTGGTTTTTCAACACTAACACAAGTGCGAAAAGTGTTTTTTCCACACTAATACAAGTGCAAAAGTGGTTTCCTGCACCAACACAAGTGCGAAAAGTGGTCTTTCAACACTAATACAAGTGCGAAAGTGGTTTTTCAACACTATCACAAGTGCAAAAAGTGTTTTTTCCACACTAATACAAGTGCAAAAGTGGTGTCCTGCACCAACACAAGTGCGAAAAGTGGTTTTTCAACACTAACACAAGTGTGAAAAGTGGTTTTTCAACACTAACACAAGTGCGAAAAGTGATTTTTCCACACTAATACAAGTGCAAAAGTGGTTTCCTGCACCAACACAAGTGCAAAAAGTGGTTTTTCAACACTAACACAAGTGCGAAAAGTGGTTTTTCAACACTATCACAAGTGCAAAAAGTGTTTTTTCCACACTAATACAAATGCAAAAGTGGTTTCCTGCACAAACACAAGTGCGAAAAGTGGTTTTTCAACACTAACACAAGTGCAAAAGTGGTTTCCTGCACCAACATAAGTGCGAAAAGTGGTTTTTCAACACTAACACAAGTGCGAAAAGTGGTTTTTCAACACTATCACAAGTGCAAAAAGTGTTTTTTCCACACTAATACAAATGCAAAAGTGGTTTCCTGCACCAACACAAGTGCGAAAAGTGGTTTCCTGCACCAACATAAGTGCGAAAAGTGGTTTTTCAACACTAACACAAGTGCGAAAAGTGGTTTTTCAACACTATCACAAGTGCAAAAAGTGTTTTTTCCACACTAATACAAGTGCAAAAGTGGTTTTCCTGCACCAACACAAGTGCGAAAAGTGGTTTTTCAACACTAACACAAGTGCGAAAAGTGGTTTTTCAACACTAACACAAGTGCGAAAAGTGATTTTTCCACACTAATACAAGTGCAAAAGTGGTTTCCTGCACCAACACAAGTGCGAAAAGTGGTTTTTCAACACTAACACAAGTGCGAAAAGTGGTTTTTCAACACTATCACAAGTGCGAAAAGAGGTTTTTCCACACTAATACAAGTGCAAAAGTGGTTTCCTGCACCAACACAAGTGCGAAAAGTGGTTTTTCAACACTAACACAAGTGCGAAAAGTGGTTTTTTCCACACTAATACAAGTACAAAAGTGGTTTCCTGCACCAACACAAGTGCGAAAAGTGGTTTTTCAACACTAACACAAGTGCGAAAAGTGGTTTTTCAACACTAACACAAGTGCGAAAAGTGGTTTTTCAACACTAACACAGGTGCGAAAAGTGGTTTTTCCACACTAATACAAGTGCAAAAGTGGTTTCCTGCACCAACACAAGTGCGAAAAGTGGTTTTTCAACACTAACACAAGTGCGAAAAGTGGTTTTTCAACACTATCACAAGTGCAAAAAGTGTTTTTCCACACCAATACAAGTGCAAAAGTGGTTTCCTGCACCAACACAAGTGCGAAAAGTGGTTTTTCAACACTAACACAAGTGCGAAAAGTGGTTTTTCAACACTAACACAAGTGCGAAAAGTGTTTTTTCCACACTAATACAAGTGCAAAAGTGGTTTCCTGCACCAACACAAGTGCGAAAAGTGGTTTTTCAACACTAACACAAGTGCGAAAAGTGGTTTTTCAACACTAACACAAGTGCGAAAAGTGGTTTTTCAACACTAACACAAGTGCGAAAAGTGTTTTTTCCACACTAATACAAGTGCAAAAGTGGTTTCCTGCACCAACACAAGTGCGAAAAGTGGTCTTTCAACACTAACACAAGTGCGAAAGTGGTTTTTCAACACTATCACAAGTGCAAAAAGTGTTTTTTCCACACTAATACAAGTGCAAAAGTGGTTTCCTGCACCAACACAAGTGCGAAAAGTGGTTTTTCAACACTAACACAAGTGCGAAAAGTGGTTTTTCAACACTAACACAAGTGCGAAAAGTGATTTTTCCACACAAATACAAGTGCAAAAGTGGTTTCCTGCACCAACACAAGTGCGAAAAGTGGTTTTTCAACACTAACACAAGTGCGAAAAGTGGTTTTTCAACACTAACACAAGTGCGAAAAGTGGTTTTTCCACACTAATACAAGTGCAAAAGTGGTTTCCTGCACCAACACAAGTGCGAAAAGTGGTTTTTCAACACTAACACAAGTGCGAAAAGTGGTTTTTCAACACTATCACAAGTGCAAAAAGTGTTTTTTCCACACTAATACAAGTGCAAAAGTGGTTTCCTGCACCAACACAAGTGCGAAAAGTGGTTTTTCAACACTAACACAAGTGCGAAAAGTGGTTTTTCAACACTAACACAAGTGCGAAAAGTGTTTTTTCCACACTAATACAAGTGCAAAAGTGGTTTCCTGCACCAACACAAGTGCGAAAAGTGGTTTTTCAACACTAACAGAAGTGCGAAAAGTGGTTTTTCAACACTAACACAAGTGCGAAAAGTGGTTTTTCCATACTAATACAAGTGCAAAAGTGGTTTCCTGCACCAACACAAATGCGAAAAGTGTTTTTTCAACACTAACACAAGTGCGAAAAGTAGTTTTTCATCACTATCACAAGTGCAAAAAGTGTTTTTTCCACACTAATACAAGTGCAAAAGTGGTTTCCTGCACCAACACAAGTGCAAAAAGTGGTTTTTCAACACTAACACAAGTGCGAAAAGTGTTTTTGCCACACTAAAACAAGTGCAAAAGTGGTTTCCTGCACCAACACAAGTGCGAAAAGTGGTTTTTCCACACTAATACAAGTGCGAAAAGTGGTTTTTCAACACTAACACAAGTGCGAAAAGTGTTTTTCAACACTAACACAAGTGCGAAAAGTGTTTTTTCCACACTAATACAAGTGCAAAAGTGGTTTCCTGCACCAACACAAGTGCGAAAAGTTGTTTTTCAACACTAACACAAGTGCGAAAAGTGGTTTTTGAACACTAACACAAGTGCGAAAAGTGGTTTTTCAACACTAACACAAGTGCGAAAAGTGTTTTTTCCACACTAATACAAGTGCAAAAGTGGTTTCCTGCACCAACACAAGTGCGAAAAGTGGTCTTTCAACACTAATACAAGTGCGAAAGTGGTTTTTCAACACTATCACAAGTGCAAAAAGTGTTTTTTCCACACTAATACAAGTGCAAAAGTGGTGTCCTGCACCAACACAAGTGCGAAAAGTGGTTTTTCAACACTAACACAAGTGTGAAAAGTGGTTTTTCAACACTAACACAAGTGCGAAAAGTGATTTTTCCACACTAATACAAGTGCAAAAGTGGTTTCCTGCACCAACACAAGTGCAAAAAGTGGTTTTTCAACACTAACACAAGTGCGAAAAGTGGTTTTTCAACACTATCACAAGTGCAAAAAGTGTTTTTTCCACACTAATACAAATGCAAAAGTGGTTTCCTGCACAAACACAAGTGCGAAAAGTGGTTTTTCAACACTAACACAAGTGCAAAAGTGGTTTCCTGCACCAACATAAGTGCGAAAAGTGGTTTTTCAACACTAACACAAGTGCGAAAAGTGGTTTTTCAACACTATCACAAGTGCAAAAAGTGTTTTTTCCACACTAATACAAATGCAAAAGTGGTTTCCTGCACCAACACAAGTGCGAAAAGTGGTTTCCTGCACCAACATAAGTGCGAAAAGTGGTTTTTCAACACTAACACAAGTGCGAAAAGTGGTTTTTCAACACTATCACAAGTGCAAAAAGTGTTTTTTCCACACTAATACAAGTGCAAAAGTGGTTTTCCTGCACCAACACAAGTGCGAAAAGTGGTTTTTCAACACTAACACAAGTGCGAAAAGTGGTTTTTCAACACTAACACAAGTGCGAAAAGTGATTTTTCCACACTAATACAAGTGCAAAAGTGGTTTCCTGCACCAACACAAGTGCGAAAAGTGGTTTTTCAACACTAACACAAGTGCGAAAAGTGGTTTTTCAACACTATCACAAGTGCGAAAAGAGGTTTTTCCACACTAATACAAGTGCAAAAGTGGTTTCCTGCACCAACACAAGTGCGAAAAGTGGTTTTTCAACACTAACACAAGTGCGAAAAGTGGTTTTTTCCACACTAATACAAGTACAAAAGTGGTTTCCTGCACCAACACAAGTGCGAAAAGTGGTTTTTCAACACTAACACAAGTGCGAAAAGTGGTTTTTCAACACTAACACAAGTGCGAAAAGTGGTTTTTCAACACTAACACAGGTGCGAAAAGTGGTTTTTCCACACTAATACAAGTGCAAAAGTGGTTTCCTGCACCAACACAAGTGCGAAAAGTGGTTTTTCAACACTAACACAAGTGCGAAAAGTGGTTTTTCAACACTATCACAAGTGCAAAAAGTGTTTTTCCACACCAATACAAGTGCAAAAGTGGTTTCCTGCACCAACACAAGTGCGAAAAGTGGTTTTTCAACACTAACACAAGTGCGAAAAGTGGTTTTTCAACACTAACACAAGTGCGAAAAGTGTTTTTTCCACACTAATACAAGTGCAAAAGTGGTTTCCTGCACCAACACAAGTGCGAAAAGTGGTTTTTCAACACTAACACAAGTGCGAAAAGTGGTTTTTCAACACTAACACAAGTGCGAAAAGTGGTTTTTCAACACTAACACAAGTGCGAAAAGTGTTTTTTCCACACTAATACAAGTGCAAAAGTGGTTTCCTGCACCAACACAAGTGCGAAAAGTGGTCTTTCAACACTAACACAAGTGCGAAAGTGGTTTTTCAACACTATCACAAGTGCAAAAAGTGTTTTTTCCACACTAATACAAGTGCAAAAGTGGTTTCCTGCACCAACACAAGTGCGAAAAGTGGTTTTTCAACACTAACACAAGTGCGAAAAGTGGTTTTTCAACACTAACACAAGTGCGAAAAGTGATTTTTCCACACAAATACAAGTGCAAAAGTGGTTTCCTGCACCAACACAAGTGCGAAAAGTGGTTTTTCAACACTAACACAAGTGCGAAAAGTGGTTTTTCAACACTAACACAAGTGCGAAAAGTGGTTTTTCCACACTAATACAAGTGCAAAAGTGGTTTCCTGCACCAACACAAGTGCGAAAAGTGGTTTTTCAACACTAACACAAGTGCGAAAAGTGGTTTTTCAACACTATCACAAGTGCAAAAAGTGTTTTTTCCACACTAATACAAGTGCAAAAGTGGTTTCCTGCACCAACACAAGTGCGAAAAGTGGTTTTTCAACACTAACACAAGTGCGAAAAGTGGTTTTTCAACACTAACACAAGTGCGAAAAGTGTTTTTTCCACACTAATACAAGTGCAAAAGTGGTTTCCTGCACCAACACAAGTGCGAAAAGTGGTTTTTCAACACTAACAGAAGTGCGAAAAGTGGTTTTTCAACACTAACACAAGTGCGAAAAGTGGTTTTTCCATACTAATACAAGTGCAAAAGTGGTTTCCTGCACCAACACAAATGCGAAAAGTGTTTTTTCAACACTAACACAAGTGCGAAAAGTAGTTTTTCATCACTATCACAAGTGCAAAAAGTGTTTTTTCCACACTAATACAAGTGCAAAAGTGGTTTCCTGCACCAACACAAGTGCAAAAAGTGGTTTTTCAACACTAACACAAGTGCGAAAAGTGTTTTTGCCACACTAAAACAAGTGCAAAAGTGGTTTCCTGCACCAACACAAGTGCGAAAAGTGGTTTTTCAACAGTAACACAAGTGCGAAAAGTGGTTTTTCAACACCAACACAAGTGCGAAAAGTGGTTTTTCAACACTAACACAAGTGCGAAAAGTGGTTTTTCCACACTAATACAAGTGCAAAAGTGGTTTCCTGTACCAACACAAGTGCGAAAAGTGGTTTTTCAACACTAACACAAGTGCGAAAAGTGGTTTTTCAACACTATCACAAGTGCAAAAAGTGTTTTTTCCACACTAATACAAGTGCAAAAGCGGTTTACTGCACCAACACAAGTGTGAAAAGTGGTTTTTCAACACTAACACAAGTGCGAAAAGTGGTTTTTCAACACTATCACAAGTGCAAAAAGTGTTTTTTCCACACTAATACAAGTGCAAAAGTGGTTTCCTGCACCAACATAAGTGCGAAAAGTGGTTTTTCAACACTAACACAAGTGCGAAAAGTGGTTTTTCAACACTATCACAAGTGCAAAAAGTGTTTTTTCCACACTAATACAAATGCAAAAGTGGTTTCCTGCACAAACACAAGTGCGAAAAGTGGTTTTTCAACACTAACACAAGTGCGAAAAGTGCTTTTTCAACACTAACACAAGTGCGAAAAGTGGTTTTTCCACAGTAATACAAGTGCAAAAGTGGTTTCCTGCACCAACACAAGTGCGAAAAGTGGTTTTTCAACACTAACACAAGTGCGAAAAGTGGTTTTTCAACACTAACACAAGTGCAAAAAGTGGTTTTTCAACACTAACACAAGTGCGAAAAGTGTTTTTTCCACACTAATACAAGTGCAAAAGTGGTTTCCTGCACCAACACAAGTGCGAAAAGTGGTCTTTCAACACTAACACAAGTGCGAAAGTGGTTTTTCAACACTATCACAAGTGCAAAAAGTGTTTTTTCCACACTAATACAAGTGCAAAAGTGGTTTCCTGCACCAACACAAGTGCGAAAAGTGGTTTTTCAACACTAACACAAGTGCGAAAAGTGGTTTTTCAACACTAACACAGGTGCGAAAAGTGGTTTTTCCACACTAATACAAGTGCAAAAGTGGTTTCCTGCACCAACACAAGTGCGAAAAGTGGTTTTTCAACACTAACACAAGTGCGAAAAGTGGTTTTTCAACACTATCACAAGTGCAAAAAGTGTTTTTCCACACCAATACAAGTGCAAAAGTGGTTTCCTGCACCAACACAAGTGCGAAAAGTGGTTTTTCAACACTAACACAAGTGCGAAAAGTGGTTTTTCAACACTAACACAAGTGCAAAAGTGGTTTCCTGCACCAACACAAATGCGAAAAGTGTTTTTTCAACACTAACACAAGTGCGAAAAGTAGTTTTTCATCACTATCACAAGTGCAAAAAGTGTTTTTTCCACACTAATACAAGTGCAAAAGTGGTTTCCTGCACCAACACAAGTGCAAAAAGTGGTTTTTCAACACTAACACAAGTGCGAAAAGTGTTTTTGCCACACTAAAACAAGTGCAAAAGTGGTTTCCTGCACCAACACAAGTGCGAAAAGTGGTTTTTCAACAGTAACACAAGTGCGAAAAGTGGTTTTTCAACACCAACACAAGTGCGAAAAGTGGTTTTTCAACACTAACACAAGTGCGAAAAGTGGTTTTTCCACACTAATACAAGTGCAAAAGTGGTTTCCTGTACCAACACAAGTGCGAAAAGTGGTTTTTCAACACTAACACAAGTGCGAAAAGTGGTTTTTCAACACTATCACAAGTGCAAAAAGTGTTTTTTCCACACTAATACAAGTGCAAAAGCGGTTTACTGCACCAACACAAGTGTGAAAAGTGGTTTTTCAACACTAACACAAGTGCGAAAAGTGGTTTTTCAACACTATCACAAGTGCAAAAAGTGTTTTTTCCACACTAATACAAGTGCAAAAGTGGTTTCCTGCACCAACATAAGTGCGAAAAGTGGTTTTTCAACACTAACACAAGTGCGAAAAGTGGTTTTTCAACACTATCACAAGTGCAAAAAGTGTTTTTTCCACACTAATACAAATGCAAAAGTGGTTTCCTGCACAAACACAAGTGCGAAAAGTGGTTTTTCAACACTAACACAAGTGCGAAAAGTGCTTTTTCAACACTTACACAAGTGCGAAAAGTGGTTTTTCCACAGTAATACAAGTGCAAAAGTGGTTTCCTGCACCAACACAAGTGCGAAAAGTGGTTTTTCAACACTAACACAAGTGCGAAAAGTGGTTTTTCAACACTATCACAAGTGCGAAAAGTGGTTTTTCAACACTAACACAAGTGCGAAAAGTGGTTTTTCAACACTAACACAGGTGCGAAAAGTGGTTTTTCCACACTAATACAAGTGCAGAAGTGGTTTCCTGCACCAACACAAGTGCGAAAAGTGGTTTTTCAACACTAACACAAGTGCGAAAAGTGGTTTTTCAACACTATCACAAGTGCAAAAAAGTGTTTTTTCCACACTACTACAAGTGCAAAAGTGGTTTCCTGCACCAACACAAGTGCGAAAAGTGGTTTTTCAACACTAACACAAGTGCGAAAAGTGTTTTTTCCACACTAATACAAGTGCAAAAGTGGTTTCCTGCACCAACACAAGTGCGAAAAGTGGTTTTTCAACACTAACACAAGTGCGAAAAGTGGTTTTTCAACACTAACACAAGTGCGAAAAGTGGTTTTTCAACACTAACACAAGTGCGAAAAGTGTTTTTTCCACACTAATACAAGTGCAAAAGTGGTTTCCTGCACCAACACAAGTGCAAAAAGTGGTTTTTCAACACTAACACAAGTGCGAAAAGTGGTTTTTCAACACTAACACAAGTGCGAAAAGTGGTTTTTCAACACTAACACAAGTGCGAAAAGTGGTTTTTCCACACTAACACAAGTGCAAAAGTGGTTTCCTGCACCAACACAAGTGCGAAAAGTGGTTTTTCAACACTAACACAAGTGCGAAAAGTGGTTTTTCAACACTATCACAAGTGCGAAAAGCGGTTTTTCCACACTAATACAAGTGCAAAAGTGGTTTCCTGCACCAACACAAGTGCGAAAAGTGGTTTTTCAACACTAACACAAGTGCGAAAAGTGGTTTTTCCACACTAATACAAGTACAAAAGTGGTTTCCTGCACCAACACAAGTGCGAAAAGTGGTTTTTCAACACTAACACAAGTGCGAAAAGTGGTTTTTCAACACTAACACAAGTGCGAAAAGTGGTTTTTCAACACTAACACAGGTGCGAAAAGTGGTTTTTCCACACTAATACAAGTGCAAAAGTGGTTTCCTGCACCAACACAAGTGCGAAAAGTGGTTTTTCAACACTAACACAAGTGCGAAAAGTGGTTTTTCAACACTATCACAAGTGCAAAAAGTGTTTTTCCACACCAATACAAGTGCAAAAGTGGTTTCCTGCACCAACACAAGTGCGAAAAGTGGTTTTTCAACACTAACACAAGTGCGAAAAGTGTTTTTCAACACTAACACAAGTGCGAAAAGTGTTTTTTTCCACACTAATACAAGTGCAAAAGTGGTTTCCTGCACCAACACAAGTGCGAAAAGTTGTTTTTCAACACTAACACAAGTGCGAAAAGTGGTTTTTGAACACTAACACAAGTGCGAAAAGTGGTTTTTCAACACTAACACAAGTGCGAAAAGTGTTTTTTCCACACTAATACAAGTGCAAAAGTGGTTTCCTGCACCAACACAAGTGCGAAAAGTGGTCTTTCAACACTAATACAAGTGCGAAAGTGGTTTTTCAACACTATCACAAGTGCAAAAAGTGTTTTTTCCACACTAATACAAGTGCAAAAGTGGTGTCCTGCACCAACACAAGTGCGAAAAGTGGTTTTTCAACACTAACACAAGTGTGAAAAGTGGTTTTTCAACACTAACACAAGTGCGAAAAGTGATTTTTCCACACTAATACAAGTGCAAAAGTGGTTTCCTGCACCAACACAAGTGCAAAAAGTGGTTTTTCAACACTAACACAAGTGCGAAAAGTGGTTTTTCAACACTATCACAAGTGCAAAAAGTGTTTTTTCCACACTAATACAAATGCAAAAGTGGTTTCCTGCACAAACACAAGTGCGAAAAGTGGTTTTTCAACACTAACACAAGTGCAAAAGTGGTTTCCTGCACCAACATAAGT
Organism: Myxine glutinosa; assembly: GCF_964187855.1. Taxonomy (NCBI): domain Eukaryota; kingdom Metazoa; phylum Chordata; class Myxini; order Myxiniformes; family Myxinidae; genus Myxine; species Myxine glutinosa. The sequence goes on along the minus strand of NW_027617193.1, from coordinate 23,237 downwards.
GCGAAAAGTGGTTTTTCAACACTAACACAAGTGCGAAAAGTGGTTTTTCAACACTATCACAAGTGCAAAAAGTGTTTTTTCCACACTAATACAAATGCAAAAGTGGTTTCCTGCACCAACACAAGTGCGAAAAGTGGTTTCCTGCACCAACATAAGTGCGAAAAGTGGTTTTTCAACACTAACACAAGTGCGAAAAGTGGTTTTTCAACACTATCACAAGTGCAAAAAGTGTTTTTTCCACACTAATACAAGTGCAAAAGTGGTTTTCCTGCACCAACACAAGTGCGAAAAGTGGTTTTTCAACACTAACACAAGTGCGAAAAGTGGTTTTTCAACACTAACACAAGTGCGAAAAGTGATTTTTCCACACTAATACAAGTGCAAAAGTGGTTTCCTGCACCAACACAAGTGCGAAAAGTGGTTTTTCAACACTAACACAAGTGCAAAAAGTGGTTTTTCAACACTAACACAAGTGCGAAAAGTGGTTTTTCAACACTATCACAAGTGCGAAAAGTGGTTTTTCAACACTAACACAAGTGCGAAAAGTGGTTTTTCAACACTATCACAAGTGCAAAAAGTGTTTTTCCACACCAATACAAGTGCAAAAGTGGTTTCCTGCACCAACACAAGTGCGAAAAGTGGTTTTTCAACACTAACACAAGTGCGAAAAGTGTTTTTCAACACTAACACAAGTGCGAAAAGTGTTTTTTCCACACTAATACAAGTGCAAAAGTGGTTTCCTGCACCAACACAAGTGCGAAAAGTTGTTTTTCAACACTAACACAAGTGCGAAAAGTGGTTTTTGAACACTAACACAAGTGCGAAAAGTGGTTTTTCAACACTAACACAAGTGCGAAAAGTGTTTTTTCCACACTAATACAAGTGCAAAAGTGGTTTCCTGCACCAACACAAGTGCGAAAAGTGGTCTTTCAACACTAATACAAGTGCGAAAGTGGTTTTTCAACACTATCACAAGTGCAAAAAGTGTTTTTTCCACACTAATACAAGTGCAAAAGTGGTGTCCTGCACCAACACAAGTGCGAAAAGTGGTTTTTCAACACTAACACAAGTGTGAAAAGTGGTTTTTCAACACTAACACAAGTGCGAAAAGTGAATTTTCCACACTAATACAAGTGCAAAAGTGGTTTCCTGCACCAACACAAGTGCAAAAAGTGGTTTTTCAACACTAACACAAGTGCGAAAAGTGGTTTTTCAACACTATCACAAGTGCAAAAAGTGTTTTTTCCACACTAATACAAATGCAAAAGTGGTTTCCTGCACAAACACAAGTGCGAAAAGTGGTTTTTCAACACTAACACAAGTGCAAAAGTGGTTTCCTGCACCAACATAAGTGCGAAAAGTGGTTTTTCAACACTAACACAAGTGCGAAAAGTGGTTTTTCAACACTATCACAAGTGCAAAAAGTGTTTTTTCCACACTAATACAAATGCAAAAGTGGTTTCCTGCACCAACACAAGTGCGAAAAGTGGTTTCCTGCACCAACATAAGTGCGAAAAGTGGTTTTTCAACACTAACACAAGTGCGAAAAGTGGTTTTTCAACACTATCACAAGTGCAAAAAGTGTTTTTTCCACACTAATACAAGTGCAAAAGTGGTTTTCCTGCACCAACACAAGTGCGAAAAGTGGTTTTTCAACACTAACACAAGTGCGAAACAGTGGTTTTTCAACACTAACACAAGTGCGAAAAGTGATTTTTCCACACTAATACAAGTGCAAAAGTGGTTTCCTGCACCAACACAAGTGCGAAAAGTGGTTTTTCAACACTAACACAAGTGCGAAAAGTGGTTTTTCAACACTATCACAAGTGCGAAAAGAGGTTTTTCCACACTAATACAAGTGCAAAAGTGGTTTCCTGCACCAACACAAGTGCGAAAAGTGGTTTTTCAACACTAACACAAGTGCGAAAAGTGGTTTTTTCCACACTAATACAAGTACAAAAGTGGTTTCCTGCACCAACACAAGTGCGAAAAGTGGTTTTTCAACACTAACACAAGTGCGAAAAGTGGTTTTTCAACACTAACACAAGTGCGAAAAGTGGTTTTTCAACACTAACACAGGTGCGAAAAGTGGTTTTTCCACACTAATACAAGTGCAAAAGTGGTTTCCTGCACCAACACAAGTGCGAAAAGTGGTTTTTCAACACTAACACAAGTGCGAAAAGTGGTTTTTCAACACTATCACAAGTGCAAAAAGTGTTTTTCCACACCAATACAAGTGCAAAAGTGGTTTCCTGCACCAACACAAGTGCGAAAAGTGGTTTTTCAACACTAACACAAGTGCGAAAAGTGGTTTTTCAACACTAACACAAGTGCGAAAAGTGTTTTTTTCCACACTAATACAAGTGCAAAAGTGGTTTCCTGCACCAACACAAGTGCGAAAAGTGGTTTTTCAACACTAACACAAGTGCGAAAAGTGGTTTTTCAACACTAACACAAGTGCGAAAAGTGGTTTTTCAACACTAACACAAGTGCGAAAAGTGTTTTTTTCCACACTAATACAAGTGCAAAAGTGGTTTCCTGCACCAACACAAGTGCGAAAAGTGGTCTTTCAACACTAACACAAGTGCGAAAGTGGTTTTTCAACACTATCACAAGTGCAAAAAGTGTTTTTTCCACACTAATACAAGTGCAAAAGTGGTTTCCTGCACCAACACAAGTGCGAAAAGTGGTTTTTCAACACTAACACAAGTGCGAAAAGTGGTTTTTCAACACTAACACAAGTGCGAAAAGTGATTTTTCCACACGAAATACAAGTGCAAAAGTGGTTTCCTGCACCAACACAAGTGCGAAAAGTGGTTTTTCAACACTAACACAAGTGCGAAAAGTGGTTTTTCAACACTAACACAAGTGCGAAAAAGTGGTTTTTCCACACTAATACAAGTGCAAAAGTGGTTTCCTGCACCAACACAAGTGCGAAAAGTGGTTTTTCAACACTAACACAAGTGCGAAAAGTGGTTTTTCAACACTATCACAAGTGCAAAAAGTGTTTTTTCCACACTAATACAAGTGCAAAAGTGGTTTCCTGCACCAACACAAGTGCGAAAAGTGGTTTTTCAACACTAACACAAGTGCGAAAAGTGGTTTTTCAACACTAACACAAGTGCGAAAAGTGTTTTTTCCACACTAATACAAGTGCAAAAGTGGTTTCCTGCACCAACACAAGTGCGAAAAGTGGTTTTTCAACACTAACAGAAGTGCGAAAAGTGGTTTTTCAACACTAACACAAGTGCGAAAAGTGGTTTTTCCATACTAATACAAGTGCAAAAGTGGTTTCCTGCACCAACACAAATGCGAAAAGTGTTTTTTCAACACTAACACAAGTGCGAAAAGTAGTTTTTCATCACTATCACAAGTGCAAAAAGTGTTTTTTCCACACTAATACAAGTGCAAAAGTGGTTTCCTGCACCAACACAAGTGCAAAAAGTGGTTTTTCAACACTAACACAAGTGCGAAAAGTGTTTTTGCCACACTAAAACAAGTGCAAAAGTGGTTTCCTGCACCAACACAAGTGCGAAAAGTGGTTTTTCAACAGTAACACAAGTGCGAAAAGTGGTTTTTCAACACCAACACAAGTGCGAAAAGTGGTTTTTCAACACTAACACAAGTGCGAAAAGTGGTTTTTCCACACTAATACAAGTGCAAAAGTGGTTTCCTGTACCAACACAAGTGCGAAAAGTGGTTTTTCAACACTAACACAAGTGCGAAAAGTGGTTTTTCAACACTATCACAAGTGCAAAAAGTGTTTTTTCCACACTAATACAAGTGCAAAAGCGGTTTACTGCACCAACACAAGTGTGAAAAGTGGTTTTTCAACACTAACACAAGTGCGAAAAGTGGTTTTTCAACACTATCACAAGTGCAAAAAGTGTTTTTTCCACACTAATACAAGTGCAAAAGTGGTTTCCTGCACCAACATAAGTGCGAAAAGTGGTTTTTCAACACTAACACAAGTGCGAAAAGTGGTTTTTCAACACTATCACAAGTGCAAAAAGTGTTTTTTCCACACTAATACAAATGCAAAAGTGGTTTCCTGCACAAACACAAGTGCGAAAAGTGGTTTTTCAACACTAACACAAGTGCGAAAAGTGCTTTTTCAACACTAACACAAGTGCGAAAAGTGGTTTTTCCACAGTAATACAAGTGCAAAAGTGGTTTCCTGCACCAACACAAGTGCGAAAAGTGGTTTTTCAACACTAACACAAGTGCGAAAAGTGGTTTTTCAACACTAACACAAGTGCAAAAAGTGGTTTTTCAACACTAACACAAGTGCGAAAAGTGTTTTTTCCACACTAATACAAGTGCAAAAGTGGTTTCCTGCACCAACACAAGTGCGAAAAGTGGTCTTTCAACACTAACACAAGTGCGAAAGTGGTTTTTCAACACTATCACAAGTGCAAAAAGTGTTTTTTCCACACTAATACAAGTGCAAAAGTGGTTTCCTGCACCAACACAAGTGCGAAAAGTGGTTTTTCAACACTAACACAAGTGCGAAAAGTGGTTTTTCAACACTAACACAGGTGCGAAAAGTGGTTTTTCCACACTAATACAAGTGCAAAAGTGGTTTCCTGCACCAACACAAGTGCGAAAAGTGGTTTTTCAACACTAACACAAGTGCGAAAAGTGGTTTTTCAACACTATCACAAGTGCAAAAAGTGTTTTTCCACACCAATACAAGTGCAAAAGTGGTTTCCTGCACCAACACAAGTGCGAAAAGTGGTTTTTCAACACTAACACAAGTGCGAAAAGTGGTTTTTCAACACTAACACAAGTGCGAAAAGTGTTTTTTCCACACTAATACAAGTGCAAAAGTGGATTCCTGCACCAACACAAGTGCGAAAAGTGGTTTTTCAACACTAACACAAGTGCGAAAAGTGGTTTTTCAACACTAAAACAAGTGCGAAAAGTGGTTTTTCAACACTAACACAAGTGCGAAAAGTGTTTTTTCCACACTAATACAAGTGCAAAAGTGGTTTCCTGCACCAAAACAAGTGCGAAAAGTGGTCTTTCAACACTAACACAAGTGCGAAAGTGGTTTTTCAACACTATCACAAGTGCAAAAAGTGTTTTTTCCACACTAATACAAGTGCAAAAGTGGTTTCCTGCACCAACACAAGTGCGAAAAGTGGTTTTTCAACACTAACACAAGTGCGAAAAGTGGTTTTTCAACACTAACACAAGTGCGAAAAGTGATTTTTCCACACTAATACAAGTGCAAAAGTGGTTTCCTGCACCAACACAAGTGCGAAAAGTGGTTTTTCAACACTAACACAAGTGCGAAAAGTGGTTTTTCAACACTATCACAAGTGCAAAAAGTGTTTTTTCCACACTAATACAAATGCAAAAGTGGTTTCCTGCACAAACACAAGTGCGAAAAGTGGTTTTTCAACACTAACACAAGTGCAAAAGTGGTTTCCTGCACCAACATAAGTGCGAAAAGTGGTTTTTCAACACTAACACAAGTGCGAAAAGTGGTTTTTCAACACTATCACAAGTGCAAAAAGTGTTTTTTCCACACTAATACAAATGCAAAAGTGGTTTCCTGCACAAACACAAGTGCGAAAAGTGGTTTTTCAACACTAACACAAGTGCGAAAAGTGCTTTTTCAACACTAACACAAGTGCGAAAAGTGGTTTTTCCACACTAATACAAGTGCAAAAGTGGTTTCCTGCACCAACGCAAGTGCGAAAAGTGGTTTTTCAACACTAACACAAGTGCGAAAAGTGGTTTTTCAACACTATCACAAGTGCGAAAAGTGGTTTTTCAACACTAACACAAGTGCGAAAAGTGGTTTTCAACACTAACACAGGTGCGAAAAGTGGTTTTGCCACACTAATACAAGTGCAAAAGTGGTTTCCTGCACCAACACAAGTGCGAAAAGTGGTTTTTCAACACTAACACAAGTGCGAAAAGTGGTTTTCCACACTAATACAAGTGCAAAAGTGGTTTCCTGCACCAACACAAGTGCGAAAAGTGGTTTTTCAACACTAACACAAGTGCGAAAAGTGGTTTTTCCACACTAATACAAGTACAAAAGTGGTTTCCTGCACCAACACAAGTGCGAAAAGTGGTTTTTCAACACTAACACAAGTGCGAAAAGTGGTTTTTCCACACTAATACAAGTACAAAAGTGGTTTCCTGCACCAACACAAGTGCGAAAAGTGGTTTTTCAACACTAACACAAGTGCAAAAGTGGTTTCCTGCACCAACACAAGTGCGAAAAGTGGTTTTTCAACACTAACACAAGTGCGAAAAGTGGTTTTTCAACACTATCACAAGTGCAAAAAGTGTTTTTTCCACACTAATACAAGTGCAAAAGTGGTTTCCTGCACCAACACAAGTGCGAAAAGTGGTTTTTCAACACTAACACAAGTGCGAAAAGTGGTTTTTCAACACTAACACAAGTGCGAAAAGTGTTTTTTCCACACTAATACAAGTGCAAAAGTGGTTTCCTGCACCAACACAAGTGCGAAAAGTGGTTTTTCAACACTAACAGAAGTGCGAAAAGTGGTTTTTCAACACTAACACAGGTGCGAAAAGTGGTTTTTCCATACTAATACAAGTGCAAAAGTGGTTTCCTGCACCAACACAAATGCGAAAAGTGGTTTTTCAACACTAACACAAGTGCGAAAAGTAGTTTTTCATCACTATCACAAGTGCAAAAAGTGTTTTTTCCACACTAATACAAGTGCAAAAGTGGTTTCCTGCACCAACACAAGTGCAAAAAGTGGTTTTTCAACACTAACACAAGTGCGAAAAGTGTTTTTGCCACACTAAAACAAGTGCAAAAGTGGTTTCCTGCACCAACACAAGTGCGAAAAGTGGTTTTTCAACAGTAACACAAGTGCGAAAAGTGGTTTTTCAACACCAACACAAGTGCGAAAAGTGGTTTTTCAACACTAACACAAGTGCGAAAAGTGGTTTTTCCACACTAATACAAGTGCAAAAGTGGTTTCCTGTACCAACACAAGTGCGAAAAGTGGTTTTTCAACACTAACACAAGTGCGAAAAGTGGTTTTTCAACACTATCACAAGTGCAAAAAGTGTTTTTTCCACACTAATACAAGTGCAAAAGCGGTTTACTGCACCAACACAAGTGTGAAAAGTGGTTTTTCAACACTAACACAAGTGCGAAAAGTGGTTTTTCAACACTATCACAAGTGCAAAAAGTGTTTTTTCCACACTAATACAAGTGCAAAAGTGGTTTCCTGCACCAACATAAGTGCGAAAAGTGGTTTTTCAACACTAACACAAGTGCGAAAAGTGGTTTTTCAACACTATCACAAGTGCAAAAAGTGTTTTTTCCACACTAATACAAATGCAAAAGTGGTTTCCTGCACAAACACAAGTGCGAAAAGTGGTTTTTCAACACTAACACAAGTGCGAAAAGTGCTTTTTCAACACTAACACAAGTGCGAAAAGTGGTTTTTCCACAGTAATACAAGTGCAAAAGTGGTTTCCTGCACCAACACAAGTGCGAAAAGTGGTTTTTCAACACTAACACAAGTGCGAAAAGTGGTTTTTCAACACTATCACAAGTGCGAAAAGTGGTTTTTCAACACTAACACAAGTGCGAAAAGTGGTTTTTCAACACTAACACAGGTGCGAAAAGTGGTTTTTCCACACTAATACAAGTGCAAAAGTGGTTTCCTGCACCAACACAAGTGCGAAAAGTGGTTTTTCAACACTAACACAAGTGCGAAAAGTGGTTTTTCAACACTATCACAAGTGCAAAAAAGTGTTTTTTCCACACTACTGCAAGTGCAAAAGTGGTTTCCTGCACCAACACAAGTGCGAAAAGTGGTTTTTCAACACTAACACAAGTGCGAAAAGTGTTTTTTCCACACTAATACAAGTGCAAAAGTGGTTTCCTGCACCAACACAAGTGCGAAAAGTGGTTTTTCAACACTAACACAAGTGCGAAAAGTGGTTTTTCAACACTAACACAAGTGCGAAAAGTGGTTTTTCAACACTAACACAAGTGCGAAAAGTGTTTTTTCCACACTAATACAAGTGCAAAAGTGGTTTTTCAACACTAACACAAGTGCGAAAAGTGGTTTTTCAACACTAACACAAGTGCGAAAAGTGGTTTTTCCACACTAATACAAGTGCAAAAGTGGTTTCCTGCACCAACACAAGTGCGAAAAGTGGTTTTTCAACACTAACACAAGTGCGAAAAGTGGTTTTTCAACACTATCACAAGTGCGAAAAGTGTTTTTTCCACACTAATACAAGTGCAAAAGCGGTTTACTGCACCAACACAAGTGTGAAAAGTGGTTTTTCAACACTAACACAAGTGCGAAAAGTGGTTTTTCAACACTATCACAAGTGCAAAAAGTGTTTTTTCCACACTAATACAAGTGCAAAAGTGGTTTCCTGCACCAACATAAGTGCGAAAAGTGGTTTTTCAACACTAACACAAGTGCGAAAAGTGGTTTTTCAACACTATCACAAGTGCAAAAAGTGTTTTTTCCACACTAATACAAATGCAAAAGTGGTTTCCTGCACAAACACAAGTGCGAAAAGTGGTTTTTCAACACTAACACAAGTGCGAAAAGTGCTTTTTCAACACTAACACAAGTGCGAAAAGTGGTTTTTCCACAGTAATACAAGTGCAAAAGTGGTTTCCTGCACCAACACAAGTGCGAAAAGTGGTTTTTCAACACTAACACAAGTGCGAAAAGTGGTTTTTCAACACTATCACAAGTGCGAAAAGTGGTTTTTCAACACTAACACAAGTGCGAAAAGTGGTTTTTCAACACTAACACAGGTGAGAAAAGTGGTTTTTCCACACTAATACAAGTGCAAAAGTGGTTTCCTGCACCAACACAAGTGCGAAAAGTGGTTTTTCAACACTAACACAAGTGCGAAAAGTGGTTTTTCAACACTATCACAAGTGCAAAAAAGTGTTTTTTCCACACTACTACAAGTGCAAAAGTGGTTTCCTGCACCAACACAAGTGCGAAAAGTGGTTTTTCAACACTAACACAAGTGCGAAAAGTGTTTTTTCCACACTAATACAAGTGCAAAAGTGGTTTCCTGCACCAACACAAGTGCGAAAAGTGGTTTTTCAACACTAACACAAGTGCGAAAAGTGTTTTTTCCACACTAATACAAGTGCAAAAGTGGTTTCCTGCACCAACACAAGTGCGAAAAGTGGTTTTTCAACACTAACACAAGTGCGAAAAGTGGTTTTTCAACACTAACACAAGTGCGAAAAGTGGTTTTTCAACACTAACACAAGTGCGAAAAGTGTTTTTTCCACACTAATACAAGTGCAAAAGTGGTTTCCTGCACCAACACAAGTGCAAAAAGTGGTTTTTCAACACTAACACAAGTGCGAAAAGTGGTTTTTCAACACTAACACAAGTGCGAAAAGTGGTTTTTCAACACTAACTTACAAGTGCGAAAAGTGGTTTTTCCACACTAATACAAGTGCAAAAGTGGTTTCCTGCCAACACAAGTGCGAAAAGTGGTTTTTCAACACTAACACAAGTGCGAAAAGTGGTTTTTCAACACTATCACAAGTGCGAAAAGAGGTTTTTCCACACTAATACAAGTGCAAAAGTGGTTTCCTGCACCAACACAAGTGCGAAAAGTGGTTTTTCAACACTAACACAAGTGCAAAAAGTGGTTTTTCCACACTAATACAAGTACAAAAGTGGTTTCCTGCACCAACACAAGTGCGAAAAGTGGTTTTTCAACACTAACACAAGTGCGAAAAGTGGTTTTTCAACACTAACACAAGTGCGAAAAGTGGTTTTTCAACACTAACACAGGTGCGAAAAGTGGTTTTTCCACACTAATACAAGTGCAAAAGTGGTTTCCTGCACCAACACAAGTGCGAAAAGTGGTTTTTCAACACTATCACAAGTGCAAAAAGTGTTTTTCCACACCAATACAAGTGCAAAAGTGGTTTCCTGCACCAACACAAGTGCGAAAAGTGGTTTTTCAACACTAACACAAGTGCGAAAAGTGGTTTTTCAACACTAACACAAGTGCGAAAAGTGTTTTTTCCACACTAATACAAGTGCAAAAGTGGTTTACTGCACCAACACAAGTGTGAAAAGTGGTTTTTCAACACTAACACAAGTGCGAAAAGTGGTTTTTCAACACTATCACAAGTGCAAAAAGTGTTTTTTCCACACTAATACAAGTGCAAAAGTGGTTTCCTGCACCAACATAAGTGCGAAAAGTGGTTTTTCAACACTAACACAAGTGCGAAAAGTGGTTTTTCAACACTATCACAAGTGCAAAAAGTGTTTTTTCCACACTAATACAAATGCAAAAGTGGTTTCCTGCACAAACACAAGTGCGAAAAGTGGTTTTTCAACACTAACACAAGTGCGAAAAGTGCTTTTTCAACACTAACACAAGTGCGAAAAGTGGTTTTTCCACAGTAATACAAGTGCAAAAGTGGTTTCCTGCACCAACACAAGTGCGAAAAGTGGTTTTTCAACACTAACACAAGTGCGAAAAGTGGTTTTTCAACACTATCACAAGTGCGAAAAGTGGTTTTTCAACACTAACACAAGTGCGAAAAGTGGTTTTTCAACACTAACACAGGTGCGAAAAGTGGTTTTTCCACACTAATACAAGTGCAAAAGTGGTTTCCTGCACCAACACAAGTGCGAAAAGTGGTTTTTCAACACTAACACAAGTGCGAAAAGTGGTTTTTCAACACTATCACAAGTGCAAAAAAGTGTTTTTTCCACACTACTGCAAGTGCAAAAGTGGTTTCCTGCACCAACACAAGTGCGAAAAGTGGTTTTTCAACACTAACACAAGTGCGAAAAGTGTTTTTTCCACACTAATACAAGTGCAAAAGTGGTTTCCTGCACCAACACAAGTGCGAAAAGTGGTTTTTCAACACTAACACAAGTGCGAAAAGTGGTTTTTCAACACTAACACAAGTGCGAAAAGTGGTTTTTCAACACTAACACAAGTGCGAAAAGTGTTTTTTCCACACTAATACAAGTGCAAAAGTGGTTTTTCAACACTAACACAAGTGCGAAAAGTGGTTTTTCAACACTAACACAAGTGCGAAAAGTGGTTTTTCCACACTAATACAAGTGCAAAAGTGGTTTCCTGCACCAACACAAGTGCGAAAAGTGGTTTTTCAACACTAACACAAGTGCGAAAAGTGGTTTTTCAACACTATCACAAGTGCGAAAAGTGTTTTTTCCACACTAATACAAGTGCAAAAGCGGTTTACTGCACCAACACAAGTGTGAAAAGTGGTTTTTCAACACTAACACAAGTGCGAAAAGTGGTTTTTCAACACTATCACAAGTGCAAAAAGTGTTTTTTCCACACTAATACAAGTGCAAAAGTGGTTTCCTGCACCAACATAAGTGCGAAAAGTGGTTTTTCAACACTAACACAAGTGCGAAAAGTGGTTTTTCAACACTATCACAAGTGCAAAAAGTGTTTTTTCCACACTAATACAAATGCAAAAGTGGTTTCCTGCACAAACACAAGTGCGAAAAGTGGTTTTTCAACACTAACACAAGTGCGAAAAGTGCTTTTTCAACACTAACACAAGTGCGAAAAGTGGTTTTTCCACAGTAATACAAGTGCAAAAGTGGTTTCCTGCACCAACACAAGTGCGAAAAGTGGTTTTTCAACACTAACACAAGTGCGAAAAGTGGTTTTTCAACACTATCACAAGTGCGAAAAGTGGTTTTTCAACACTAACACAAGTGCGAAAAGTGGTTTTTCAACACTAACACAGGTGAGAAAAGTGGTTTTTCCACACTAATACAAGTGCAAAAGTGGTTTCCTGCACCAACACAAGTGCGAAAAGTGGTTTTTCAACACTAACACAAGTGCGAAAAGTGGTTTTTCAACACTATCACAAGTGCAAAAAAGTGTTTTTTCCACACTACTACAAGTGCAAAAGTGGTTTCCTGCACCAACACAAGTGCGAAAAGTGGTTTTTCAACACTAACACAAGTGCGAAAAGTGTTTTTTCCACACTAATACAAGTGCAAAAGTGGTTTCCTGCACCAACACAAGTGCGAAAAGTGGTTTTTCAACACTAACACAAGTGCGAAAAGTGTTTTTTCCACACTAATACAAGTGCAAAAGTGGTTTCCTGCACCAACACAAGTGCGAAAAGTGGTTTTTCAACACTAACACAAGTGCGAAAAGTGGTTTTTCAACACTAACACAAGTGCGAAAAGTGGTTTTTCAACACTAACACAAGTGCGAAAAGTGTTTTTTCCACACTAATACAAGTGCAAAAGTGGTTTCCTGCACCAACACAAGTGCAAAAAGTGGTTTTTCAACACTAACACAAGTGCGAAAAGTGGTTTTTCAACACTAACACAAGTGCGAAAAGTGGTTTTTCAACACTAACACAAGTGCGAAAAGTGGTTTTTCCACACTAATACAAGTGCAAAAGTGGTTTCCTGCACCAACACAAGTGCGAAAAGTGGTTTTTCAACACTAACACAAGTGCGAAAAGTGGTTTTTCAACACTATCACAAGTGCGAAAAGAGGTTTTTCCACACTAATACAAGTGCAAAAGTGGTTTCCTGCACCAACACAAGTGCGAAAAGTGGTTTTTCAACACTAACACAAGTGCAAAAAGTGGTTTTTCCACACTAATACAAGTACAAAAGTGGTTTCCTGCACCAACACAAGTGCGAAAAGTGGTTTTTCAACACTAACACAAGTGCGAAAAGTGGTTTTTCAACACTAACACAAGTGCGAAAAGTGGTTTTTCAACACTAACACAGGTGCGAAAAGTGGTTTTTCCACACTAATACAAGTGCAAAAGTGGTTTCCTGCACCAACACAAGTGCGAAAAGTGGTTTTTCAACACTATCACAAGTGCAAAAAGTGTTTTTCCACACCAATACAAGTGCAAAAGTGGTTTCCTGCACCAACACAAGTGCGAAAAGTGGTTTTTCAACACTAACACAAGTGCGAAAAGTGGTTTTTCAACACTAACACAAGTGCGAAAAGTGTTTTTTCCACACTAATACAAGTGCAAAAGTGGTTTCCTGCACCAACACAAGTGCGAAAAGTGGTTTTTCAACACTAACACAAGTGCGAAAAGTGGTTTTTCAACACTAACACAAGTGCGAAAAGTGGTTTTTCAACACTAACACAAGTGCGAAAAGTGTTTTTTCCACACTAATACAAGTGCAAAAGTGGTTTCCTGCACCAACACAAGTGCGAAAAGTGGTCTTTCAACACTAACACAAGTGCGAAAGTGGTTTTTCAACACTATCACAAGTGCAAAAAGTGTTTTTTCCACACTAATACAAGTGCAAAAGTGGTTTCCTGCACCAACACAAGTGCGAAAAGTGGTTTTTCAACACTAACACAAGTGCGAAAAGTGGTTTTTCAACACTAACACAAGTGCGAAAAGTGATTTTTCCACACTAATACAAGTGCAAAAGTGGTTTCCTGCACCAACACAAGTGCGAAAAGTGGTTTTTCAACACTAACACAAGTGCGAAAAGTGGTTTTTCAACACTATCACAAGTGCAAAAAGTGTTTTTTCCACACTAATACAAATGCAAAAGTGGTTTCCTGCACAAACACAAGTGCGAAAAGTGGTTTTTCAACACTAACACAAGTGCAAAAGTGGTTTCCTGCACCAACATAAGTGCGAAAAGTGGTTTTTCAACACTAACACAAGTGCGAAAAGTGGTTTTTCAACACTATCACAAGTGCAAAAAGTGTTTTTTCCACACTAATACAAATGCAAAAGTGGTTTCCTGCACAAACACAAGTGCGAAAAGTGGTTTTTCAACACTAACACAAGTGCGAAAAGTGCTTTTTCAACACTAACACAAGTGCGAAAAGTGGTTTTTCCACACTAATACAAGTGCAAAAGTGGTTTCCTGCACCAACGCAAGTGCGAAAAGTGGTTTTTCAACACTAACACAAGTGCGAAAAGTGGTTTTTCAACACTATCACAAGTGCGAAAAGTGGTTTTTCAACACTAACACAAGTGCGAAAAGTGGTTTTTCAACACTAACACAGGTGCGAAAAGTGGTTTTTCCACACTAATACAAGTGCAAAAGTGGTTTCCTGCACCAACACAAGTGCGAAAAGTGGTTTTTCAACACTAACACAAGTGCGAAAAGTGGTTTTCCACACTAATACAAGTGCAAAAGTGGTTTCCTGCACCAACACAAGTGCGAAAAGTGGTTTTTCAACACTAACACAAGTGCGAAAAGTGGTTTTTCCACACTAATACAAGTACAAAAGTGGTTTCCTGCACCAACACAAGTGCGAAAAGTGGTTTTTCAACACTAACACAAGTGCGAAAAGTGGTTTTTCAACACTAACACAAGTGCGAAAAGTGGTTTTTCCACACTAATACAAGTGCAAAAGTGGTTTCCTGCACCAACACAAGTGCGAAAAGTGGTTTTTCAACACTAACACAAGTGCGAAAAGTGGTTTTTCAACACTATCACAAGTGCAAAAAGTGTTTTTTCCACACTAATACAAGTGCAAAAGTGGTTTCCTGCACCAACACAAGTGCGAAAAGTGGTTTTTCAACACTAACACAAGTGCGAAAAGTGGTTTTTCAACACTAACACAAGTGCGAAAAGTGTTTTTTCCACACTAATACAAGTGCAAAAGTGGTTTCCTGCACCAACACAAGTGCGAAAAGTGGTTTTTCAACACTAACAGAAGTGCGAAAAGTGGTTTTTCAACACTAACACAAGTGCGAAAAGTGGTTTTTCCATACTAATACAAGTGCAAAAGTGGTTTCCTGCACCAACACAAATGCGAAAAGTGGTTTTTCAACACTAACACAAGTGCGAAAAGTAGTTTTTCATCACTATCACAAGTGCAAAAAGTGTTTTTTCCACACTAATACAAGTGCAAAAGTGGTTTCCTGCACCAACACAAGTGCAAAAAGTGGTTTTTCAACACTAACACAAGTGCGAAAAGTGTTTTTGCCACACTAAAACAAGTGCAAAAGTGGTTTCCTGCACCAACACAAGTGCGAAAAGTGGTTTTTGAACAGTAACACAAGTGCGAAAAGTGGTTTTTCAACACCAACACAAGTGCGAAAAGTGGTTTTTCAACACTAACACAAGTGCGAAAAGTGGTTTTTCCACACTAATACAAGTGCAAAAGTGGTTTCCTGTACCAACACAAGTGCGAAAAGTGGTTTTTCAACACTAACACAAGTGCGAAAAGTGGTTTTTCAACACTATCACAAGTGCAAAAAGTGTTTTTTCCACACTAATACAAGTGCAAAAGCGGTTTACTGCACCAACATAAGTGCGAAAAGTGGTTTTTCAACACTAACACAAGTGCGAAAAGTGGTTTTTCAACACTATCACAAGTGCAAAAAGTGTTTTTTCCACACTAATACAAATGCAAAAGTGGTTTCCTGCACAAACACAAGTGCGAAAAGTGGTTTTTCAACACTAACACAAGTGCGAAAAGTGCTTTTTCAACACTAACAGAAGTGCGAAAAGTGGTTTTTCCACAGTAATACAAGTGCAAAAGTGGTTTCCTGCACCAACACAAGTGCGAAAAGTGGTTTTTCAACACTAACACAAGTGCGAAAAGTGGTTTTTCAACACTATCACAAGTGCGAAAAGTGGTTTTTCAACACTAACACAAGTGCGAAAAGTGGTTTTTCCACACTAATACAAGTGCAAAAGTGGTTTCCTGCACCAACGCAAGTGCGAAAAGTGGTTTTCAACACTAACACAAGTGCGAAAAGTGGTTTTTCAACACTATCACAAGTGCGAAAAGTGGTTTTTCAACACTAACACAGGTGCGAAAAGTGGTTTTTCCACACTAATACAAGTGCAAAAGTGGTTTCCTGCACCAACACAAGTGCGAAAAGTGGTTTTTCAACACTAACACAAGTGCGAAAAGTGGTTTTCCACACTAATACAAGTGCAAAAGTGGTTTCCTGCACCAACACAAGTGCGAAAAGTGGTTTTTCAACACTAACACAAGTGCGAAAAGTGGTTTTTCCACACTAATACAAGTACAAAAGTGGTTTCCTGCACCAACACAAGTGCGAAAAGTGGTTTTTCAACACTAACACAAGTGCGAAAAGTGGTTTTTCAACACTAACACAAGTGCGAAAAGTGGTTTTTCCACACTAATACAAGTGCAAAAGTGGTTTCCTGCACCAACACAAGTGCGAAAAGTGGTTTTTCAACACTAACACAAGTGCGAAAAGTGGTTTTTCAACACTAACACAGGTGCGAAAAGTGGTTTTTCCACACTAATACAAGTGCAAAAGTGGTTTCCTGCACCAACACAAGTGCGAAAAGTGGTTTTTCAACACTAACACAAGTGCGAAAAGTGGTTTTCCACACTAATACAAGTGCAAAAGTGGTTTCCTGCACCAACACAAGTGCGAAAAGTGGTTTTTCAACACTAACACAAGTGCGAAAAGTGGTTTTTCCACACTAATACAAGTACAAAAGTGGTTTCCTGCACCAACACAAGTGCGAAAAGTGGTTTTTTCAACACTAACACAAGTGCGAAAAGTGGTTTTTCAACACTAACACAAGTGCGAAAAGTGGTTTTTCCACACTAATACAAGTGCAAAAGTGGTTTCCTGCACCAACACAAGTGCGAAAAGTGGTTTTTCAACACTAACACAAGTGCGAAAAGTGGTTTTTCAACACTATCACAAGTGCAAAAAGTGTTTTTTCCACACTAATACAAGTGCAAAAGTGGTTTCCTGCACCAACACAAGTGCGAAAAGTGGTTTTTCAACACTAACACAAGTGCGAAAAGTGGTTTTTCAACACTAACACAAGTGCGAAAAGTGTTTTTTCCACACTAATACAAGTGCAAAAGTGGTTTCCTGCACCAACACAAGTGCGAAAAGTGGTTTTTCAACACTAACAGAAGTGCGAAAAGTGGTTTTTCAACACTAACACAAGTGCGAAAAGTGGTTTTTCCATACTAATACAAGTGCAAAAGTGGTTTCCTGCACCAACACAAATGCGAAAAGTGGTTTTTCAACACTAACACAAGTGCGAAAAGTAGTTTTTCATCACTATCACAAGTGCAAAAAGTGTTTTTTCCACACTAATACAAGTGCAAAAGTGGTTTCCTGCACCAACACAAGTGCAAAAAGTGGTTTTTCAACACTAACACAAGTGCGAAAAGTGTTTTTGCCACACTAAAACAAGTGCAAAAGTGGTTTCCTGCACCAACACAAGTGCGAAAAGTGGTTTTTCAACAGTAACACAAGTGCGAAAAGTGGTTTTTCAACACCAACACAAGTGCGAAAAGTGGTTTTTCAACACTAACACAAGTGCGAAAAGTGGTTTTTCCACACTAATACAAGTGCAAAAGTGGTTTCCTGTACCAACACAAGTGCGAAAAGTGGTTTTTCAACACTAACACAAGTGCGAAAAGTGGTTTTTCAACACTATCACAAGTGCAAAAAGTGTTTTTTCCACACTAATACAAGTGCAAAAGCGGTTTACTGCACCAACACAAGTGTGAAAAGTGGTTTTTCAACACTAACACAAGTGCGAAAAGTGGTTTTTCAACACTATCACAAGTGCAAAAAGTGTTTTTTCCACACTAATACAAGTGCAAAAGTGGTTTCCTGCACCAACATAAGTGCGAAAAGTGGTTTTTCAACACTAACACAAGTGCGAAAAGTGGTTTTTTCAACACTATCACAAGTGCAAAAAGTGTTTTTTCCACACTAATACAAATGCAAAAGTGGTTTCCTGCACAAACACAAGTGCGAAAAGTGGTTTTTCAACACTAACACAAGTGCGAAAAGTGCTTTTTCAACACTAACACAAGTGCGAAAAGTGGTTTTTCCACAGTAATACAAGTGCAAAAGTGGTTTCCTGCACCAACACAAGTGCGAAAAGTGGTTTTTCAACACTAACACAAGTGCGAAAAGTGGTTTTTCAACACTATCACAAGTGCGAAAAGTGGTTTTTCAACACTAACACAAGTGCGAAAAGTGGTTTTTCAACACTAACACAGGTGCGAAAAGTGGTTTTTCCACACTAATACAAGTGCAAAAGTGGTTTCCTGCACCAACACAAGTGCGAAAAGTGGTTTTTCAACACTAACACAAGTGCGAAAAGTGGTTTTTCAACACTAACACAAGTGCGAAAAGTGTTTTTTCCACACTAATACAAGTGCAAAAGTGGTTTCCTGCACCAACACAAGTGCGAAAAGTGGTTTTTCAACACTAACACAAGTGCGAAAAGTGGTTTTTCAACACTAACACAAGTGCGAAAAGTGGTTTTTCAACACTAACACAAGTGCAAAAAAGTGTTTTTTCCACACTACTGCAAGTGCAAAAGTGGTTTCCTGCACCAACACAAGTGCGAAAAGTGGTTTTTCAACACTAACACAAGTGCGAAAAGTGTTTTTCAACACTATCACAAGTGCAAAAAGTGTTTTTTCCACACTAATACAAGTGCAAAAGTGGTTTCCTGCACCAACACAAGTGCGAAAAGTGGTTTTTCAACACTAACACAAGTGCGAAAAGTGGTTTTTCAACACTAACACAAGTGCAAAAAGTGTTTTTTCAACACCATCACAAGTGCAAAGAGTGTTTTTTCCACACTAATACAAGTGCAAAAGTGGTTTCCTGCACCAACACAATTGCGAAAAGTAGTTTTTCAACACTAACACAAATGCAAAATGTGTTTTTTCAACACTATCACAAGTGCAAAAAGTGTTTTTTCCACACTAATACAAGTGCAAAAGTGGTTTCCTGCACCAATACAAGTGCGAAAAGTGGTTTTTCAACACTAACACAAGTGCGAAAAGTGGTTTTTCAACACTAACACAAGTGCGAAAAGTGCTTTTTCAACACTAACACAAGTGCGAAAAGTGTTTTTTCCACACTAATACAAGTGCAAAAGTGGTTTCCTGCACCAACACAAGTGCGAAAAGTGTTTTTTCAACACTAACACAAGTGCGAAAAGTGGTTTTTCAACACTATCACAAGTGCAAAAAGTGTTTTTTCCACACTAATACAAGTGCAAAAGTGGTTTCCTGCACCATCACACGTGCGAAAAGTGGTTTTTCAACACTAACACAAGTGCGAAAAGTGGTTTTTCAACACTAACACAAGTGTGAAAAGTGGTTTTTCCACACTAATACAAGTGCAAAAGTGGTGTCCTGCATCAACACAAGTGCGAAAAGTGGTTTTTCAACACTAACACAAGTGCAAAAAGTGGTTTTTCAACACTATCACAAGTGCAAAAAGTGTTTTTTCCACACTAATACAAGTGCAAAAGTGGTTTCCTGCACAAACACAAGTGCGAAAAGTGGTTTTTCAACACTAACACAAGTGCGAAAAGTGGTTTTTCAACACTAACACAAGTGCGAAAAGTGGTTTTTCAACACTAACACAAGTGCGAAAGTGGTTTTTCAACACTAACACAAGTGCGAAAAGTGGTTTTTCAACACTAACACAAGTGCGAAAAGTGGTTTTTCAACACCATCACAAGTGCAAAAAGTGTTTTTTCCACACTAATACAAGTGCAAAAGTGGTTTCCTGCACCAGCACAAGTGCGAAAAGTGGTTTTCCAACACTAACACAAGTGCAAAAAGTGGTTTTTCAACACTATCACAAGTGCAAAAAGTGTTTTTTCCACACTAATACAAGTGCAAAAGTGGTTTCCTGCACCAACACAAGTGCGAAAAGTGGTTTTTCAACACTAACACAAGTGCGAAAAGTGGTCTTTCAACAATAACACAAGTGCGAAAAGTGGTTTTTCCACACTAATACAAGTGCAAAAGTGGTTTCCTGCACCAACACAAGTGCGAAAAGTGGTTTTTCAACACTAACACAAGTGCGAAAAGTGGTTTTTCAACACTAACACAAGTGCGAAAAGTGGTTTTTCAACACTAACACAAGTGCGAAAAGTGTTTTTCCACACTAATACAAGTGCAAAAGTGGTTTCCTGCACCAACACAAGTGCGAAAAGTGGTTTTTCAACACTAACACAAGTGCAAAAAGTGGTTTTTCAACACTAACGCAAGTGCGAAAAGTGGTTTTTCAACACTATCACAAGTGCAAAAAGTGCTTTTTCCACACTAATACAAGTGCAAAAGTGGCTTCCTGCACCAGCACGAGTGCGAAAAGTGGTTTTTCAACACTAACACAAGTGCGAAATTGGTTTTTCAACACTATCACAAGTGCAAAAAGTGTTTTTTCCACACTAATACAAGTGCAAAAGTGGTTTCCTGCACCAACACAGGTGCGAAAAGTGGTTTTTCAACACTAACACAAGTGCGAAAAGTGGTTTTTCAAAACTATCACAAGTGCAAAAAGTGTTTTTTCTACACTAATACAAGTGCAAAAGTGGTTTCCTGCACCAACACAAGTGTGAAAAGTGGTTTTTCAACACTAACACAAGTGCGAAAAGTGGTTTTTCAACACTATCACAAGTGCAAAAAGTGTTTTTTCCACACTAATACAAGTGCAAAAGTGGTTTCCTGCACCATCACAAGTGTGAAAAGTGGTTTTTCAACACTATCACAAGTGCAAAAAGTGTTTTTTCCACACTAATACAAGTGCAAAAGTGGTTTCCTGCACCAACACAAGTGCGAAAAGTGGTTTTTCAACACTAACACACGTGCGAAAAGTGGTTTTTCAACACTAACACAAGTGCGAAAAGTGGTTTTTCCACACTAATACAAGTGCAAAAGTGGTTTCCTGCACCAACACAAGTGCAAAAAGTGTTTTTTTCAACACTATCACAAGTGCAAAAAGTGTTTTTTCCACACTAATATAAGTGCAAAAGTGGTTTCCTGCACCAACACAAGTGCGAAAAGTGGTTTTTTCAACACTAACACAAGTGCGAAAAGTGGTTTTTCAACACTAACACAAGTGCAAAAAGTGTTTTTTCAACACAATCACAAGTGCAAAAAGTGTTTTTTCCACACTAATACAAGTGCAAAAGTGGTTTCCTGCACCAACACAAGTGCGAAAAGTGGTTTTTCAACACTAACACACGTGCGAAAAGTGGTTTTTCAACACGAACACAAGTGCGAAAAGTGGTTTTTCCACACTAATACAAGTGCAAAAGTGGTTTCCTGCACCAACACAAGTGCGAAAAGTGGTTTTTCAACACTAACACAAGTGCAAAAAGTGTTTTTTCAACACTATCACAAGTGCAAAAAGTGTTTTTTCAACACTAATACAAGTGCAAAAGTGGTTTCCTGCACCAACACAAGTGCGAAAAGTGGTTTTTCAACACTAACACACGTGCGAAAAGTGGTTTTTCAACACTAACACAAGTGCGAAAAGTGGTTTTTCCACACTAATACAAGTGCAAAAGTGGTTTCCTGCACCAACACAAGTGCGAAAAGTGGTTTTTCAACACTAACACAAGTGCGAAAAGTGGTTTTTCAACACTAACACAAGTGCAAAAAGTGGGTTTTTCAACACCATCACAAGTGCAAAAAGTGTTTTTTCCACACTAATACAAGTGCAAAAGTGGTTTCCTGCACCAGCAGAAGTGCGAAAAGTGGTTTTTCAACACTAACACAAGTGCAAAAATTGTTTTTTCCACACTAATACAAGTGCAAAAGTGGTTTCCTGCACCAACACAAGTGCGAAAAGTGGTTTTTCAACACTAACACAAGTGCGAAAAGTGGTTTTTCAACACTAACACAAGTGCGAAAAAGTGGTTTTTCAACACTAACACAAGTGCGAAAAGTGGTTTTTCAACACTAACACAAGTGCGAAAAGTGGTTTTTCAACACTATCACAAGTGCAAAAAGTGTTTTTTCCACACTAATACAAGTGCAAAAGTGGTTTCCTGCACCAACACAAGTGCGAAAAGTGGTTTTTCAACACTAACACACGTGCGAAAAGTGGTTTTTCAACACTAACACAAGTGCGAAAAGTGGTTTTTTCCACACTAATACAAGTGCAAAAGTGGTTTCCTGCACCAACACAAGTGCGGAAAAGTGGTTTTTCAACACTAACACAAGTGCAAAAAGTGTTTTTTCAACACTATCACAAGTGCAAAAAGTGTTTTTTCCACACTAATACAAGTGCAAAAGTGGTTTCCTGCACCAACACAAGTGCGAAAAGTGGTTTTTCAACACTAACACACGTGCGAAAAGTGGTTTTTCAACACTAACACAAGTGCGAAAAGTGGTTTTTCCACACTAATACAAGTGCAAAAGTGGTTTCCTGCACCAACACAAGCGCGAAAAGTGGTTTTTCAACACTAACACAAGTGCGAAAAGTGGTTTTTCAACACTAACACAAGTGCAAAAAGTGGTTTTTCAACACTAACGCAAGTGCGAAAAGTGGTTTTTCAACACTATCACAAGTGCAAAAGTGGTTTCCTGCACCAACACAGGTGCGAAAAGTGGTTTTTCAACACTAACACAAGTGCGAAAAGTGGTTTTTCAAAACTATCACAAGTGCAAAAAGTGTTTTTTTCTACACTAATACAAGTGCAAAAGTGGTTTCCTGCACCAACACAAGTGCGAAAAGTGGTTTTTCAACACTAACACAAGTGCGAAAAGTGGTTTTTCAACACGAACACAAGTGCGAAAAGTGGTTTTTTCCACACTAATACAAGTGCAAAAGTGGTTTCCTGCACCAACACAAGTGCGAAAAGTGGTTTTTCAACACTAACACAAGTGCAAAAAGTGTTTTTTTCAACACTAACACAAGTGCAAAAAGTGTTTTACTATCACAAGTGCAAAAAGTGTTTTTTCCACACTAATACAAGTGCAAAAGTGGTTTCCTGCACTAACACAAGTGCGAAAAGTGGTTTTTCAACACTAACACAAGTGCGAAAAGTGGTTTTTCAACACTAACACAAGTGCGAAAAGTGGTTTTTCAACACTAACACAAGTGCAAAAAGTGCTTTTTCCACACTCCTACAAGTGCAAAAGTGGTTTCCTGCACCAACACAAGTGCGAAAAGTGGTTTTTCAACACTAACACAAGTGCAAAAAGTGGTTTTTCAACACTAACACAAGTGCAAAAAGTGTTTTTTCAACACTATCACAAGTGCAAAGAGTGTTTTTTCCACACTAATACAAGTGCAAAAGTGGTTTCCTGCACCAACACAATTGCGAAAAGTAGTTTTTCAACACTAACACAAATGCAAAATGTGTTTTTTCAACACTATCACAAGTGCAAAAAGTGTTTTTTCCACACTAATACAAGTGCAAAAGTGGATTCCTGCACAAACACAAGTGCGAAAAGTGGTTTTTCAACACTAACACAAGTGCGAAAAGTGGTTT